>NW_027466845.1:6057500-6110000 GCF_046128005.1 Genypterus blacodes
CCGAGCTGCGGCGCGGTTCCCGGGCTCAGGGACAGAGAGGACACCGGTCTGTCCTCGGTCTCTGTCAGCTGCCAGAGGACGGCATCTGTGGGAGACTCACCGGTGGTGTTTGCACAGAAGCGCTTCTCCATGATCCTGGCTGTGGTCCGGGTCATTCTATGGATGCCCATGATGGTAAGCATCGTGACAGAAATAATAACTTATTATATGATTACCTCATCATTTCATTTATCCAACTTTAAAAAACCTTTTTCTGAAATCTCGTGAGAGTTGAATCAAGATCACGCCTCGCTTGCACCTCATTCTTGTTTTGAAGTGAAGTGTCTCTTAAAATTCTGACTTAACTCACACAACTTCTAAAAGTTTAAGCAACTGTGCAAAATTGCTGACGTCATCAAAACTGCAAACACTACATAGAATCACACCATGGAAGTTTTCACACCAAGAAAACGAGAGGGAATAGTAAAAGAGGCATCGAAGAAGTGGAGAACCCAGTGTTTACAGGCTCAGGCAGGCCTGTAAAGAGCTCTAATGGCCCTGAAACACTGAACACAGCTGAGGCGTCCACAGGGTTTTCATCCCAGCATAAGATTGTTGGAAATTCATCAATATTAGCATGTCAAACACTTCTATGTATAGAAACACGAGACCCCAGAGAGCCATTTCATGAGATGGTGATGACTCCTCTGAGACCGCTGCTATTGTTGTTTGTGCATATGACATATGATGTTTCTACTGTGGGAATACATTTCTATATACCAGCCCTGAGGCTTCTGTGTTGCTCTCTTTAAGTCTGTACAGAAATGGAACCATTCCTTGTGTTGTGTCCTGAAGGAACCCAGAATGTCCTTATAGAACCGGATTTGGGAAACTTGTCTGACACCTTTACAATCTAACACTCAGGCTTTCTTTGCTTCATGTTCACTGTCACTAGGGGAGCAGAATTGGTTTAAACCTCTTCAGTTTCCAGTCTGAATGAAGACGTGTTGACTGATTTTTGGACCCATCACTGTATCAGATGAACATTCCGCATTCCGCTAGAAGTCTGTCAGATATTGTGTTGCAGCTTCAGGTTCTGTTATTGTTATTATTGTTATGATGTCCAATCTCATTTCAGTGGGTGTTTCAACATCGCTCACACTATGTAAATGAATATTTTAAGTGAGAAATGTTGTGTAGCCTGCAGGCAGCACTGGAGCAAAAGCAATAGAGATGATTAATAGAGAACATAGATCTTGGTACAAACACGTCTCGTCGACCTTTGAAGCTTCTTCAGAATGAATAATTAAATAAGATTAAAGGCTCTTTGTCATTTCTTTTTCATCCTCGTCTGAGCGGATGAATGAATGTCGCCGCCTTTTCATTCACAGACTTTGGTGTTGTTGCGCCACGCCGTCCACGCCCGCAGCTCATCCCTGGAGACGCTGGGCTTCTTCCTCACCTTGCTCGCCCCGGCGGTCACCCCGCTCTTTGTGCTGTCTGAGCACTGGATCCACATGCCCTGCGGCTGCTTTATCAACTGCAAGAGGGATCAGACAGAGGAACCCTCAGGTAGGAGGATCAATGCATGCATCTACCTCATAGATACTGTGAAATACTGTGTAGTTGGTATGAGAGTATGAGGTTTCTCGATTGCCTTTCCCACAGCGATAAAAAGACGATTTGAGTTCAACCTTCAGCAAGGCTATGGAGTGTACAAGCTGTCCCACGCCACCAAGTCTCAGCACAGCCCGTCCATGGAGAAGCCGTCCTACCACAGCCTCTTTAACTGCGACTTCCCCTCCGCCCGCCTGGATGCGCTCGAAAGCGGCGCCCTCTCCGGCTTGGATGCCAATTTGGAGTTCAGCACCACGCGACCCGTGGACAGCTCCTCCCGTGCGGACCTGCTGCCCGTGGTAGGAGAAGCCTCAGCAGATCGTCCAGCGCTGCCCCACCAGGAGCGTGGGGACGACGACGACGACAACGACTTCCACTGCTGCGTCCCGGCCCTCAGGGAGCAGGGTCACCACCTGGGCGACTCGTCGTCCGTGTTCGACGGGCCGGAGAGGAGGCTGTCGCACGAGGAGTGTCGCAAGATCGAGCTGACGGACTGGGAGTGGTGCAGGAGTAAGTCTGAGAGAACGCCCAGACAGGTACGCTGACCTCTAAACTCTGACCTCTGATGTTCAACCCATAAATCAACTCATTTGTGTGTTATTCTGCAGTTTGTAGCTAGAATAAATTGAATTCTCCTCACTCCACGGCCATTTGCTGCATTAGAAACAGCCACATACAACATTTGGCGGCGCGCGGGCGGTTAATGAGGTGATTTGCTGCTGGCTTTCCAGAGTGATTAGTGTTCAGGGGCCGTAAAAAGTGATGGATTTTCCACTCTACTATCTGTGTTTATACTTTAGAATAGGAAATTGAGTGTGGACTTCTTATCGACGGCACCTAGACAGGGGAGTGTGTGTGTAAGTGTGTGTGTGTGTGTGTGTATATGTGTGTGTGTGTGTGTTCCTGTATGAACACCTGTTTGACTTTGTTGATCAATGTGTTTTTACCCTGTTTAATCATGCTGACACACTGGGAGCTGTGGGTGTTATTTTACCTCCTCCTCTCCTCTCCTCTCCTCTCCTCTCCTCTCCTCTCCTATCCTATTATTTCGATTTCCATTATGTGTTTTTCAAATCCAAACATTCATCCCCTCAGGCTCCTCTCTCTTAAGTCTCTCTATTGGATCTTTTTTTTTGAAACGTCGCGTGTTTGCAATTTCCAGTGTTTTCTGGAATGGAAATTGAAAAGAGAAATAGAAATGAGTCTGATAATTCGTCTTCCAAAAAATTCATTCAACCTCTCTTTCCCACACACACACACACACACACACACACAAACACACACACACACACACACACACACACACACAAACACACACACACACACACACACACACACACAAACACACACACACACACAAACACACACACACACACACACACACACAAACACACACACACACACACACACACACACACACACACTATTAGATTTATTTACCAACAAATAAAGCTTTCTTCATTTGTGTGTGTGTGCGTGTGTGTGCATGTTGTTATGTATGTGTCCTACCTCTGAGTGAACATGCTCACACGGTACACACTCAGCCAAACCGCATTCGTAAGGTAACCAAATAAAATAAAGTTATGCTGATCCGCCCACACACAGAAAAACAGACAGAAATGATAAATAAATCAACTCTCTTTCTCTCTCTCTCTCTCACACTCACACACACACACACAAAGCCAGATAAAACAACAGATAGAAGTGCTGTGTGATATACAGCGTTTCCTGGCTGCGTTGTGTTCCTTGTTAGCAGGCGAGATGTCGTTACGCAGCGTAGCTTCTAGACCCTCCGGCCTTCAGCGTCCACAGGGAAGAGGTGGAATTAGAGCTTTAAGACATCTTTACCCTCTGTGTGACTATCAAGCACAGAGCCCCAGGCGTGCCCCCCCCCCCCCCCATCCCCCCGTCTCTCTCTCTCTCTCTCTCTCTCTCTCTCTCTCTCTCTCTCTCTCTCTCTCTCTCTCTCTGATGGGTCACGAAGGCCCAAAGCACATTACAATGCAGGAATGTATCAAAGTGTGAATATGTTCTGTCCACCATTTGCAGATAAAATGGCGGTAGGATCAAAAGCTTTATGTTGAGAGATGATCAGCACATTATACCAGAATCAAAACAAACAGGAGTAACAGGAGTCATTCTATCTGTTTTGTATGATAATAATGGGACTTGGTCTTTGTTTGACTTCCTCCACGCTGTGTTTTCAGTACAAAGCTCGGCGCCCTCACACAGAAACAAAGTGTAAAGCGACAGTGTTTGAGGGAGGACAGGAGATTGACATCTTGCCTTTCTTCCCATTCTGCATCACAGTCACAATCAGATCATCGTCGCACACAACTCATCTAAATAATTTACAGGCTTTAATGAGACCTGCCACTGTCACCCGCACCACGCGCCTCCGTTCCCCTGCCAGCCACGCATTTTGCTCGCATACATCGCAAGTTGACAGCGGCTCAGTTTGACGAGCCGCGTGACAAATTTACACCCGGCCACCAGATATTAAAAACTGTGTGATATAAATGGGCTCTTTAATTAAAAAGATGGCAGCAGTGGATTAGAAGACCCAGAAGAAAACATCTCAAAAGTTTGCTTTGTGCTTTTGAGCGATACTTTGCAAACTTGATCACTGGGAACTGATAAGAAAATGATGGTATCAGAGATCTTGGATGTTTTTTGTTTTGCAGCGGTCGTCGGGCGGTCTGTCCATCCCACTCTGCGCCTTCCAGGGCACCGTGTCTCTCCAAGCGCCCACAGGAAAGACCCTCTCTCTCTCCACCTATGAGGTCAGCAGCGATGGGCTCACAATCTCGCCCAACAACGCCAAGAGGGTAACGCCGCTCGCTTCAACTGCTTCCTACGAGTCGGTAAGGTCAGTGAGTGCGGTGCTGATGATTAACCTTGAGATGTTCTCTTAAGGTGGAGGTGTACCGCTCCAAATCGGTTGGCCACGAGCCCAGCGCAGATGACCCAGCATCAGGAGGTCAGGCCAGAGACTCCAGCGTGGGTGTGGTCGGCATGGGGATGGAGATGGCGATCGGAATGGGCTTGGGAATAGGATCCGGGGTCGGCGACACCAACGTCAAGATCCACCTGGAGGTGCTGGAGATCTGCGACAACGAGGAGGCCATGGACAGCGTGTCCATCATCTCCAACATCAGCCAGTCGTCCACCCACGCCCGCTCCCCGTCGCTGCGCTACTCGCGGCGGGAGAACCGCTTCGTCTCCTGCGACCTGGGCGAGACGGCGTCCTACTCCCTGCTCATCCCCACCGGCAGCAACCCCGAGGCGGACAACATCAACATCAGCATTCCGGACACCGTGGAGGCCCACCGGCAGAACAGCCGGCGCCAGACACGGGAGAACTCCGGATACCGCGAGGAGATACAGCTGCTCAACGAGGCCTACAGGAAGCAAACGGACAGGGAATAGCGGCGCGGTGGTGGAAGATGGTTATAGGTTCTGTGCTCGTTTCTTTCCAATTATGACTCCTGCAGGACTAACAGGCAATTCAAAGGCCGAGTTGCTTAAGACTTATAATTAGACGTAGTATGTCTGCTTCCTGTATTTTCTGTAGCAAAAGAAATCTTACATTACAATGGAGATCTTGGTACAGAAGAGAGATAGAAAGAGAGAGACGAGAGAAGAGGGAGAGAGCAGAGGGAGCAGGAGATAATAGTTAGTATTCTAGCGAAGCCTCTGAATCCAATCCAAGACTTTCACACCATATGGCAGCCTGAGAGAAATCCACCGGGGCGATAGAGGGGAGGGGCTGAGCTCTAATCACATCTGATATGAAGCAGCTCCTCCTCCTTCTTCCGACGTCATCCGTGACTCAGTTGTAAGGGGAGGGGAGGGGAAGGGTGGTCGTCAGAGTAGCCGAGTGTCTGAGTCATCTTAATGCGTGTTGTCGCTGTGTGAGGTTGTGAGAGTGCGTGTCTGCGTTTCTGATGAAGGTGCCCGGCTGCCAAAAGTGTCCATGCAGGTTGTTATAGTACATGTGTGGTCCAGGTGTGTATGTGTGTTTGTTTTTATTAGTATTATTATTATCACCATGGAATATTCTGTGTTTTATATCACACGCTTTCTAATGAGATGCAGAAGCGTGAGTGAAACAGCGTAGACTGAGAGAGGAGGGAGCAGAGAGTCTGATTACCTGAGGAAGTGAATCATGCAGAGCCCTTTTCTGCCTCGTTTGTGTTGAAGATGTGCATATTTTACCGTCGCAGGCTTCGTACCAATGTGATTTCCAGAGCCACTTCAGCGGAGGGAAACCTCTCCACCCCTCTGTGCTCACGACCCATCGAGCTTCCCAGCCTCCTCCTCCAGCTTACACACGCAGGAGGGGGGGGAAATCAATCAACTGCTAACATGGACTATAAACACATCAATCTATATCCTCCATCACAGATAATGTCAGTATTCATCAAGTGCACATTTTACACACTCACACACGCACGCACGCACACACACACACACACACACACACACACACACACACAAAGCAGAAACATAGTAATATATCCGAGAGCTCAAGAGTATTTATTTAGCTTCGTATTATGATGCTGTTCTTCTATCCCATCTGTCTGTATGGTGCTTCATCTTCAGCACTTTGTTGATTTCACTTTCAGCCTTTTGCGAATTGCCACTTAGCAAAGCCTCACGCTTCGTCGGCTGAAGCGCGGCCCCATCCTCCAAAGGGAGCGAAAGTCATTAAAGATTTATAGCAGAAAATTGCCTGCAGCCAGACTGCAACGCATTTGTATTTACAGTTTTCCCAGGCACACAATCCCTACGATGAGAAGAAGGTGGAGGCGGTGTGAAGCGTGATGAATGTTAAACTGTATCCATCCCGCCCTTTGTAATGAGCAGAAGTCGGTTCATTCGCTAACTGCTCCGTCTCCTCCGCCCAGCTCAGTGGAAACGATTCGATCATCTGCTCAATCTGCCTTTAAAAAACGGGACCAAGATTCAAGGCCTGGTCAAGATGCTGCTTCCTTGTAAACCGTCAATACTTTGTTGAAGCGAGTTGAATATAAGCTATGAGTGTTTGCATGTTTATTTATTCATGTCATGCCACATGGAACGATACAGTGACGTACCAACTACACAAATGCTGCACTTTACCTCTGCATAAAGGCAAATGAAGTGGAGTAATTAACTTGTGAAGAGACTGGAGGAGATTGGGGGTTCAGCCATGCTTTGTTGTCATGCATCTAGGATGACACTGATGTGAATCATCCCAAGAGCTGCAAGCTATTTTTACTGTCCTCTTATCAGCACTTACTGCCATAAAAAAATCAAAGCTAAGAACATAATGTGATGTTTTTGTTTGTGTCGTATGTTTTGTTCATGCCTTTGAATGTTCATTGTGGAGCAGTAGAGGCAAAAGGAAAGGAGGAGATGGAGGAGATGGAGAGGAAAGCAAATGCTGCAAATAACACAGGAGAGAGAACAAATATGGAGAGACACCGCATGACTGCAAAAAACAGGCAAAGACACGAAAGCAAATCCTGAAAGCCATCAACCAGCAGCTCTTCCTGGTGTTTTATCAGCGCTGCCTCATCCAAGGACTTTCACCTCCCACTCACAACCTCACATTATGCTGAAAGCAATAAGGTGCAGATAGGCCTGCCCGCATCCAAATGTAGCATCAGCGACAGTGTTTCAGACCTTTTGCGTCGACACACACATGCACCTGCAGTGAGTTGCGGCGTGAAGAGAGAGCAACGACATCACAACGTGCTTCTTTTCCCTTCTTTTTTGCTTTTTCATCTTGGTTAAATGATTCATTAAGGTCAGAGATCATTCACATGCATCACAGGTAGCCCTCAGAGTACCACAAAAAGGTGTGTGGGTGTGTGTCGATGCGTGTGTGTGCCCACCAGGATGGGTTATGAGTGGGGGGGAAGTGTTTCAAAGCAAATCAAACAATCCTTTCTTCTTTTATATCTCTGTGTTCAAACCCTCGCCACCCTTCCTTCTATTTCGCACGCACCTCACACTCCCCATTTCCCCCTCTTCTTCCTCTCAATCTTATTCTCTCTTCACACTCATTTTCCATCCCTCACCCTTTTCCCCCTCCTCAGAGCAGCCAGATGCTGGGAACGCTGATTGTCCTCGCATATTTCAGATAATGACGGAGATAAAAAAACATATAGGCCCGTGAAGAGAAATGCCAAGACGTTTAGTTCCCGGTGAGGTCAGCGATGAATCATTCATGCTTGACTGACAGAAGCCAATGAATAAACACAACATAAAGGAGCTGCTAAGATGTACTGTATAGATTGTATAGGGTGGAAAATGAGATAATTTACACCAGGGAACCATAATTCATTCACGCATGAAACATATTGTGGCGGTGATGTTGTTGCTGTGGTGAGAGCAGAACAGGAGAATGTGTGAAGTGGCTAATTCAAAGTGGTGAAACACTGATGCATATTTCATGACAGGGACACAGAGCTTGAGGGTGGGATCTACTCTGCAACCTCTCAGGAGCCTTGTGCAACACACACACTCTCTCTCTCTCTCTCTCTCTCTCTCTCTCTCTCTTTCACAAACACACACACATCACACATCACACACGCACATCGCTCATCCTATTCCCTCGTCTCCCTTCCACATGCTTTCACAGCACTAATTAAACAGTATTTTTACTTTGCAAGTCAGAGGAAGGGAATAGAGCGGAACAAGAGAGCGTGAGTAAAGGAGAGATACATGTTTGACACCGTTAATACTCCGGCCAAATGAATACACCATCGTGGAGTAAAGGCCAATTAGAAATGAGCTGTTAGTGTGAAGCAAAGAGGGACGGCGAAAGGTGGAACAGAGGGAGCAGCCTCACCACCACAAAGCCAAGGAGGAGGAGGAGGAGGAGGAGGAGGAGGAGGATGTGAGTTACCTGCTAATTGCATATCACTGATTTAGAACGTGTTGAGACATAAAATCTGACAAACTGGGCCACACGGGAATGATGTAACTGTTGAGGATATGATAATTAGTGGTTGTGATGCAATCACATCAAGTCAGCACTGATATTTGGACCTCAGGTATGTTACTAACAGGCTTCAATACGCTTTACAAATGGGTTTGTCACAGATTCCGTGCAGGCCACATCTGTGTCTACGTATACTACGTACACTGAAGCGACATCTCCTTGTAATGTAGACAGTATAACCACAATATCCAATACTATCAATATGGTGGTGATAGAGGCGGGCAGTCAAAGTGGATCTTTTTCATTTGGGCCTGACCTTTAGGTCTCAGACAGCAGGTCATTCTGGGACACGGATCTTTCTGCTATGAGTAGAATGATCCACTGGGATTTGAGAAAAAACAAACAAACAGTGTAAATAATGTCTTGTAAGCCCATCAGATCTCAACACTAGAATAAAGTCATTCGGTGAAAAAATAATTAAAAAGTAGAAAAATTATAATAGAGAGAGAGAGAGGGAGAGGGAGAGAGAGAGGAGCGTTTCATTAGCAGCTGATGAGCCAATCACAGCACATTGCGTCATTTCTCCCACGCCTGTACGTTATGACGCATTAAGTGTGCGACATGCCGGACTGCACTGCAGCGGTTTGGACAGAAATATCCTGCCGCTATTGTTTCTTTGCTATTATTCACCAAACGTTCAGCCAAAACTTATAGAATTACATGTGTACGAGTAAATAAAAACTAAAACTGAATGTATTTGTTCGCTTTGGGCTCGGTGTTTTCTCGCGGCGGTACAAGTTCATCCCTAACAGCTTGAAGCTAACTGAGAGCCGCTTCTTGCTAGTTTGTGACAGCGGTATGAGTTATGGATACGGAGGAGGAGGAGGAGGAGGAGGAAGGAGAGGCAGGAGGGGAGGTCGAGGGTTCGGGGACGGGAACCGGGAGCGATGGGACAGAGGGGGAGCAGGGGGAGGAGGAAGAGGACACTACAGGAGCTCAGACGGGGACTTCCGCGAGGACCAGGACCGAGGCGGCGGGGGCGGAGGCGGCGGCGGCGGAGCACGGGACCGACCACCGCCTCACCTGAAGGGCCGGGAGATCGGTCTGTGGTACGCCAGATACGGAGCCGTGAGGAGGAAGCAGGCGGACCGGAGATCGGTAACATCTTCAGCACACACACACAAACAAACACAGAAGTTTGAAGTTGTATACTGTTTTTAAAGTCACCCACTCCAACTGAAGCTCCTTTACTGTGACCTTAACCTCAGCTCAAGCTTGATTTGTTTACATACATTGTTGATCTCCCTCTTCTCCATCCTATGTCACAGCGGGCGGTGGTCCAGATGGACGAGGCCAGAGAGCAACACATCACCAAGTTGCTCAACTCGGTCCAGAGTGCTCAGCTGGGTGGAGAGAGAGGCAGCAGCAGCAGTCGGCCCACAGCCTCCACATCTGACAGGTGGCCCACAGCTGGAGATAAAGCTGGAGAACACAGGTGAGAGCAGCTCGCTTCTCTTCCTAAACCTGCTGTGCAATGATGTCACTGTCTCCTGATACAGTAAACAGAACTCTGGACAGCTGCTGTTTATATTTGTGTGTGTGTGTGTGTGTGTGTGTGTGTGTACGTGTTCACAGTGATGGAGTATGACTGCCATTTACTCTCTATCTCTACACATGCAGTTACTTTGATGGTGAGTTGCCCGAAGAGCTTAAACTGAAGACGGAAATTAAATCCGAGGAGCTGGAGGAGGAAATTGACGCCGGCAACAAATCACAACGGTAACTTTTTGGTTCTTAAACTTCAAAGTTATGTTGCTCCATGCTCTATTGTCACAGGAGAGATAAACGTCGTCTCTCTCTGTTATAGTAAACTGCCTCACGTGGTCCCCAAAGACGAGCCCCCCGACGAGTGGGATGATGATGGAGAGGCGCAGCAGCAGCAGCAGCAGCAGGTGGAGTTGGAGGAGAGACCCAGAAGGAACCTGAAGGATGTGGAGTATTTGTTTCAGGAAGTCACACGGGACAGCTCTCTGGACGAGCGCTTAAAGAGAGATCTGCAGAACAAGAGGTCGGATTCAAAGTACAATGACATGCTGGTGAGAACGATGACACTTATTGGTTAGAGTTGTCGGAGGTTTCTGTTGACAATCTTTGGTCATTTTTTGTTGTTTTTGCTTTCAGAAATTCAGGGAAAAGCTGCCGTCATTCGGGATGAGAGAGGTAACGCTCTGAGTCTGATTATCCCTTTATACTGGACACTCTTTCTGCTTGTGTCTGTCCGTGCTTCTCCTCCTCTTCCTCCCCTGGCTCACCCCCCTTTCCATGGTCTCCGTTTTTCATCAGGAGCTGGTGGAGCTGATCAACTGTAACCGGGTGCTGGTGGTCAGTGGGGAGACGGGCTGCGGTAAGACCACCCAGGTCCCCCAGTTCATCCTAGACGACTACATCAACCGAGGCGAGGGCTCGCTGTGCCGCATCGTCTGCACACAGCCGCGCCGCATCAGTGCCATTTCTGTATGTAGCCTGTAGGGGGGACGTGCAGTATTTGCGGGTGTATTTGCACATACTGGGTTTATATATTTGTGTGTGTGTCTTTCCAGGTGGCAGAGCGTGTCGCTGTAGAGAGGGCAGAGACGGTGGGGAACGGAAATTCATGCGGTTACCAAATCCGACTGCAAAGGTAAGACGAGCCGAGTCTCTTCAGAAATAAGGGACACGGAGGTTCAGCCGGAGTCTTACTGCACCACGCAAGTTCAATATTTCTGATTGTTCGCTCTCTGCCGCCTGTTGTGTCCAGTGCGTCCATAGTCCCTTTTACTTTGACACCAGAAGAAGCAGCATTAAGCTTGGGTCTTTAATATGTACACATCCGTGAGCTTTTACCTGGAATCAAGACGCATGAAGAAGAAGCTCGGTAATGAGACAGCAGTGTCTTAATTATCATACGAACAAGCTTCAATTATTGTCTTATTTACTTTGCCGCTCTCTAATTGCCACATTGTTTCTGATTCATTACTCCACGCTCTTGGAAGAGAGGATTCAATTACTGACATTGTGCGTCTCAAACTGAGTTTACACACATCGTAATAGTGAATCAAATGATTCACATCAATTCTATATAATTAAACAGAGAGTCGCTACAGCATCCAACCAGCTTCAACCGGTCCAAATATCAGCTTTTCATTCTGATATAGTCCAGAACAACACCTCCCATAAATTTGGAGATTCAATATGTTTATACACACACACACACACACACACACACACACACACGAGCGTACGCGCTGACGTGGCCTCCATGAGCTGGATCCGCGTGCCGGCTGCGTTTGGTTTCCACGTGGGGGTTCTTGATGAATGGACTGGATTGAAACTGATAAATGGACTGCGTGAGAGGAATGGAAACCTCGGAATTAGAAGGTCCTCTCCCCCCGCCTCCCCTCCCTTCGTAGAAGAACAGGGGGAAAGAGAGTCACCAGAAGAGGATGCAGACAGAGGTGAATGATTAGAGAGGAGATGATCTGCGGCAGGGGAGGAAAGAAGGCAAACAGGCAGAAGTTAGGAGAGCCAAAGAAGGAAACCTGTGTCGAGCGAAGAAATGGAACAAACACCAGGGGTCCAGATCCGTTCCATTGTTCCCATCCCTCTGAACCATCTGGTGGTCGTGCTATTCGCTTTATTTATTTTTTGGTTGCATCCATTTCTCACAGATTGCATTAGAGGGAAAAGAGATAAAGCGGCGCTTCACGCTGTCAGAAACCATGAAAGAGCATAAATAATGGCCCGTCCAAATGAGAACGGCGCCTCCGTCTCTGCCTTTGATGGAACCACCGGCGTCTCTGGGCTCTTTGAAAAATTGTCTGAATGCAGTCAGGCCACATCGCCACGTTTTAACCCTTTACAACACCGCCGCCGCGTGTGCAGACTTTCCCGTTGGTCGGCTGTTCGTCTCACACACACACACTTTGCTTCAAACTAATGAGAATTCAGTTTGTCATTTGAAACTGTGCAGCACTGATTCATACTAATACCAAATCTAATAAGGATGAGCGATCGAGGCCTGCATTTGAATTCTTAACATACATTCAACACCTCTCAGTCTCAGTTTGCTTACTAAATCATATTGTTATGTTATTTAAGAAGCACATATTGCATTCTGGCATTCTTCTCTTCCCTTCTGCTGTTTTATGCCGGTCTTAAATTATTTCACTTGGCAAATGAAACATTTCTCTCCCTCTCTCTCTCTCCCTCTCTCGCAGCCGGTTACCACGGAGACAAGGTTCGGTGCTGTACTGTACAACAGGCATTATTCTTCAGTGGCTCCATTCAGATCCGTGAGTGCCTCCGCCGCTCCAGCTCCCTCATCGCAGCTTCACCAGCTCTCTCTCTCTCTCCCTCCCTGTCTCTCTCTCTCTCCCTCTCTCCCTCTCTCCCCGCTCGCCCTAAACCACTCCTGCCCGTCCTCCCCACGCGTCTCTGTGTCCCAGCTGACCTTCCTCGTCTCACTCATTCTCTCTGTGTCACTCCGTCTTTGCCCCTATTGATTTGTGAGTGACTGTACTATGTCAGGAAATGCATTAGTATGCGTCCCGGTGTTGCAGGCAGAGAAATGAAGACGCACACATATACACACACACACTCAGCACACACACTCCTGTTGACTCATCCCCACACTCTCATACTTGCCTTCAGAGAGTTTCAGACAAACACGAGGAGGACACCTCTGATTATCATGCAGAACAACACCGTCTCACAGCAGACAGGCTGTACAGGAGCGCACAGGCTTAATAAGATGGCCAGAGAGTGTATGTTGGGTTTATGTAGCTCTAGTTCTGTTATGGAAGCCGCTTTGTGCCTGGTGTACAACGTGACCGCTCTTTGTGCCGCTCAGTGATTTTAAATTTATATTTCACAATTAGCTTTTAAAAGCCAGACACAGAGAGAGAGAGAGCAGGGATCAATTTGGGAAATGAGTTTTTTTAAATGGAGACAAACCACACAAGCACACAGACACACAAGTACACAGCTGCACAAGTACACAGACACACATGCACACAGACACACAAGTACTCACAAATGAAGAGGGAGTGTGTGCAGATATTCTGATGTTCAGTGTGAAATGTAAAAAGGTTTGCTTGAGGTGAAAATGCAACAACAGTCTCAAAATTGCATCAAATAAGGAGGCAGTTTGAGCCGATTGATCTTCTAAGATGATTACCGAACAGTCGATGCCCACAGTGTGTATACGAGCGTGAAGGTAAAAAGCAGACGTGGATGGAGTGATGTCCATTTCCTCTCTGTCAGATTGCTGTCCACCATCAGTCACCTGGTTTTAGACGAAATCCACGAGAGGAACCTGCAGTCCGACGTTCTGCTCGTCATCGTGAAGGACCTACTCAAGCTCCGAGATGACCTGAAGATCATCCTCATGAGCGCCACGCTCAACGCAGACAAGTTCTCTCAATATTTTGGTACACGCCCGTATTATTGTAACAATAATATAATGTAATATTCTAACACCGGATAAGTTGGATTGTTTGTCGTCTATTCTTCTGCTCATTACTGATGTCCAACCTCCTCTAGACAACTGTCCAATGATTCACATCCCGGGCCTGACGTTCCCCGTGGAAGAGTTCCTACTGGAGGATGTCATTGAGATGACCAGGTAGCTGAGAGACACACACGCAAACACACACACCGAAGCATTGAAACACGTCTTTGCCGGGTCTTGACGCTCTTCTTTCCCCTCTTCTTCCCCCTCTCTGCCAGGTATCGCCCCCAGAACCAGAACAATCGGCCCTCGTGGAAAAGAGGCTTCATGCAGATGCGCAACTCCCGGCCGGAGAAGGAGGAGAAAGAGGCTGAATACAGGGAGAGCCTCCCGAGTTTCACACGCTCGCTGCAGGGCAGGTGAGTGTGGCTGAGAACAGAACGTTGATAAAGTGGCAGTGGACGCTTGAAGCCATAAAGCGGCCAAAACAAGTGAGGTAACAGTTGGAAATGTTGCTATATTTTAGAATGAGGATGCTGTTTCAATTGTGTGTGTGTGTGTGTGTGTGTGTGTGTGTGTTGATTTGCAGGTACTCTGACAACACCATCAGTGCCCTGGAGATGTTTGATGATGAGAAGATTGACCTGGAGCTGATCTTGGCTCTGATTCGCCACATTGTGTTGAGTGAAGAAGTGAGTCTCCCCTCTAAAAATTCTTTGATGTGGAGTTTAAAAGACCCGTGTCTGGGTCCTCCACCGTGAGAACGGGACTTCCTGTACTCTCTGAAGCCCGAAGCCTCAAGAGTTTTTGGAAGTTTTTGAAGTTTTGGTTTGAATGAAGAGACGCAGAGAGGATCCTCGCAGGAACAAGTGTTCTTCCTCTGCAACGTGAGCCGGCGACACGGTCACAGGAAAAAGGGACAAATGACGAAAGGGTTCAGCATGTTCTCAGGTCGGAGCAGATGGAAGGAAGCGCGGGGCGAGCATCCAAACACAGAGGGGCATCAGATCAGAGGATGCGACACCGACACCAGCCCAAATTCTGTGCTAATGAGCGACGCAGCAGCTGCTATGCCAGCGCCGCCTTCATTCCCCCTTTCCCCCCTTTTTTAAAATTCAGCTTCTCTCCTCGATTGTATATCATTATCATCCATATGAAATTGTTAGTTACTCATCAATCAACTCTAGTCAGTATAGATTTGTGTTTCTATGACGATCTTTAACCTGAGAAGGAGAAAGAAAATAGGTTCTTTCTTTTATGTTTGCTGTCCTAGTCGGTTGCTATGAGACTAGAGCTCGCCGGCAAACAAATGTAGTTGTATTAAGGTTATGTGCTACAAACTTTATGTATTTATGACGGAGGAAGTTGAAAGCACAGTATGTGTTCTATATGTGTCTTTTAAGTTTGTGGTCTCGCAAGCTTGTGAGTTAACGGTAGCACGGTAGTTGTAAAGTTCGGGGAAGAAAATGGAACGAAACGGTTTATTTTTGGGAAGTAAATTGGCAAATGCCGTGTGGAAGGAGTCCTAATGGGGCCTCCCTGTGCTCGCCTCCGCCCTGGCAGGAGAGGAATTAACCTTTGGAGAAACCGCACAATGAAGTTTTGCAACGGAAGAAAGGCAAAGTTAGAAAATTGCCGGCGTGGAGAGCTGTCAGAGTGAAGAGGAAGTAGTTACGCTGATTCAGTTTAGGGCTGCGTTTGTGAAGTCGCTGCAGTAACTGGAGGGAGAGCCAGCGACCTGAAATGAGGAGTGACGAACGCAGATAGACAGAATAATTATCCCTTCGCCCGCACAAAGCCGCGTCGCCATCAGTCACGGCAACTCAGAGCCCGTCGATCAGCCCTATTGGCGGCGTCGTCGGCGAGCGGGCCGGTGCCAAGTCGGCTGAGCCGCCGCAGCCCCGCTCAGGGTTTCATCTGTGACGATTGGTTAATCAAACTGCGAACATCTGTGATTAGACACCTTGGGGGGTGACACACAGGCGTTAATGAATGCCTGAATGTGTGGGGGTGGGGTGTGTGTGTGGGTAGGTGAGTGTGAGCCAACACTGCAGAGCTCAATGTGCTCTTTCTAATCACATGGTGCAGTCTTGGCATTACCTTGTGTTTCATACACACACACACACACACACGCGCGCGCTTTTTCCCAAGTGGGTGACGGTGGTTGAGCCCTGGTAATAATGATTAGATGTAATTGAGAGGCGCACGGAGCGCAGGAGAGTTTTTTTTGGCGTCTGCATTCATTTCAGCAGAAAGGAAGTGAGGAGCTTTCTGACATCGCCGTTTAATATTTGCCTCTAAATTTAGCTATTTGATGAGATGAGACACCGTCGCCAGGAACATTCCCGCATAGGTGATGAGTTCATTTGGATTTAATCACAAAACCAAAAGTAAAAGCTGTAACTTTTTAGCGTCTGTGCTCAGTGAGGTCGTTCTTTAACCCTCTGATAGTTTCAGCAGCAGACTGATATCTTTTAATCAGGCTGATTCAGGTTTCTCTCATTCTACCGTTTAAACTAAGGTGGATTTGAGTCCTGGTTTGAAGGTCTGACGCCTTTAGGTTTACAGGAAGTATTGTGACATCACTAGGTGTCGGTGTGATGGGAAGCCGCTGGAAGGCCTCCAGCTTGGCGGCGTCCGTCCGTTATCCACCGCCAATGTTGTCTCAGCTTGGCTCTACGTTTGCGTTTCCCAGGCGACGTTTTCCTCCATAGAGAATCAACGAGTCATCATCATATGAAACGGCGTCTCTCTTGTAGCGGGCAGGGAGGCATTGTGTCATTGTTGTAGTTGAGGAGCTCCGACGGCTCCGACGGCTCCATCACTCGTCTCATTTGTCTCTTGTTGTTGTGCTGCTTGCTGCGCTTCACACTTACTCACTCGCGCCTCTCTGTCTGACAGGAAGGAGCCATCTTGGTCTTCCTGCCTGGATGGGACAACATCAGCAGTCTGAACGACCTGCTCACGGCTCAGCAGATGTTCAGATCAGGTACACACACACGGACACACACGGACACATACTTACAGAGCACGGGACGTGTGAGTGCTGCTGTGTGCCGTTCCAGATTAGATTAGTTAGATTAGTCAGGACTGAAGTATTCACTGGCCTCAAAACACAAGCACACACAAGCACACACAAGCACACACAAGCACACACAAGCACACACAAGCACACACAAGCACACACATGCACACACATGCACACACAAGCACATTTTCTGCTGGTGTATAATAATTTTAATCACAATTTTGTCAGCCACAATTGAATTGGCAAGATGAACTCTTAACAATCAGAGGCACTATTTGATTAACTCTATAATTCTTTTTCAATCCTGTGAACAGATGAGTGGAGTTCCTTTCATTCTCAGTTGTGTTATTATAGTTATTATTATTAAAGTTATCATTATTGAATCAGATTTTAATTAATTTGAGCTATCGTCATGAGAACAGATTAATTTCATGTGGGGAAGAATACTTCATAGTTTAAGTGTAGTGATAAGTAAACATTAATAATGATAGGTTTATTAGGAGCAGAGTGGAGGTGAAGATGATTATCCATCAGTTGAAATTAACTCTTCGATCCCTGTGAGACGGTTTGGTGCTGAGCTTCTCCTTTGTGTTTCAGACCGCTTCGTTATCATCCCTCTGCACTCACTCATGCCCACCGTCAATCAGACCCAGGTCAGCAATCTCTCTCTCTCTCTCTCTCACTCTCTATCTCTCTGCCTGTCTCACTCTCTCTGCCTGTCTCTCTCTCTCTTTCTCTCTCTCTCTCTGTCTCTGTCTCTGTCTCTGTCTCTCTCTCTCTCTCTCTCTCCCTCTGCCTGTCTCTCTCTCCCTCTCACTCTCTATATCTCTGCCTGTCTCACTCTCTCTCTCTCACTCTCTCTGCCTGTCTCCGTCTCTCTCTCTCTCTCTCTCTGCCTGTCTCCCTCCCTCTCTCTCTCTCTCTTTCTCTCTCTCTCTCTCTCTCTCTCTCCCCCCCTCTCTCTCTCTGCCTGTCTCTCTCCCTCTCACTCTCTATGTCTCTGCCTGTCTCTCTCTCCCTCTCACTCTCTATGTCTCTGCCTATCTCACTCTCTCTTTCTCTCTCTCTCCCTCTCTCTCTCTCTCTCTGACTGTCTCCCTCTCTCTCTCTCTCTCTGACTGTCTCCCTCTCTCTCTCTCTCTCTCTCTCTCTCTCTCTCTCTCTTTTTCTCTCTCTCTCTCCCTCTCTCCCTGCCCGTCTCCCTCTCTTTCTCAGTTCAACCACATCATTCCGTCTCTCTCTTCAGGTTTTCAAGAGGCCTCCTCCTGGAGTTAGGAAAATTGTTATCGCCACCAACATAGCTGAGACCAGGTGTGTGTGGGTTCTGCATAAGCGCACGTTGTTCCCAGATTGTCCTCAGAATGTTTACAAATGATCTGTGACTAATTAGAATGTAACTGAGCGCTGGCCCATAAACGCCTAAATGCCATGGATTTTGTCGTGTTGATTGTTAATCCCCTCACAATACCAGACAACATTGTACACACGTACACACACGTACACACACAATTGGCAGATTAAAAAGACTTAACACTCCCTCCTGCACGCTCAAGTCTCTAAATATAGACTCAGACGCTACCAAGGGGCTGAATTGTGATTTATTTATCTGAAAGGTTCTGTCTGTGTCTGTGTGTGTATGAGTTTGTAATATCTCTCCTTGCCCCCCTCCTCCTCCTCCTCTCCACTCTCCTCGCCCCCCCCCCTTTATTCTTCCCCGCAGCATCACCATTGACGACGTGGTTTACGTGATAGACGGAGGGAAGATTAAGGAGACGCACTTTGACACCAACAACAACATCAGCACCATGGCAGCGGAGTGGGTCAGCCTGGCCAACGCCAAACAAAGGAAGGGACGGGCTGGCAGGTGTGTGTGTGTGTGTAAACAGTCTGGGCTGTGCGATACTCATCATTATTATAGATTATTTTCTCCTCTATTTGCCATTTCATCTCATCTCTCCATCACTCGTCCACATCACTTCCAGCTCAGCGTCCACACGTCTGTCCTGACGCCTCACATTGACGTGAAGATGGGAGAAAAGCCCCATTAGCAGCCGTCCCTCACTGCAGGCGGCTGCGTCCCACCAATTTTAACATCGATAACACTTCTTCCCCTCCCTGTCTCCCTCCCTCTCTCTCTCTCTCATTCTCCCTCTCTCTCTCAGGGTGTGTCCGGGGAAGTGCTATCATCTGTACAACGGCCTCCGGGCCAGCCTGCTGGATCCCTACCAGCTGCCCGAGATCATGAGAACGCCACTGGAGGAGCTGTGCTTGCAGATCAAGGTTGTGCCAAGTGAGAGAGAGAGAGAGAGCGAGAGAGTCAGAGAGAGAGAGAGAGAAGGAGAGACAGGGAGACAAATACTGTAGGTTTGGGACTACAAATCGAGCGAGAATGAGATTGCGAGTGCAGGGCAGAGAAGCGAGTACGAGTCTCCTTCCTACCTAATGAGGACCTGGGACGAGGATCCTAGGATGACTCATGCCTCCTCCCCTCGGCCCCTCCATCTTTTCACTGAAAACATAATCACTCCTCCTCTCCTTCTCCTCCTCCTATACGAGCGTCCTCTCCCTCTCTCCAGTTTATTCCGCTCTTCTCTCTTTCCCCCAGCTTCCCCTCTTCTCTGTTGAAGTCCTCCTGAGCTCCACTCAGACGTGTTCTAGCCGCTGCTAATGGAACATTAAGTCAAAGTTCGCTCAGATCTAGTATTGGCAATTATTGTTCTCACAGGTGGTTTTATGGCCTGTGCGTTAGAGTGTTTGCCTGCCTCGCCCGTTCATTTACGAGTGTTGTTTGTAGTGCGGCGGCTCGTGGATGAGAGGCGGGCGCACTAATGCATCAAGCTCTTTAGAACGAGTGTAACGCCGTCGGCTGAACTCTCTAATGCACGAGCACTCCGACACAGAGATGCAGCCGCGTTCTTGCTCCCCGAGCGTAGGTGTTTAAAATCCTCTGACGCTCAGATCCACAGCTCCTGCTCTCCTGCCCCGCCTGACGCACAGACCATCCATGTTAATGCGCTCGTCTACATAACGTGTGTAGTTTGTCTGACACGTCCCGTCAGCGGTCAGCAGTGCGATCGCGGAGCTCCTCGTACAGTTTGTCCCTGACGACGCCTAAACATGCTCTCTCTCGCTCTCTGCAGTCGTATTCATGTCACCATCAAGCACAAACCTAAATGTGAGGTCAAGTGTGTGTGTGATAGATCGCTCTGATGTGCTTGTTTAGATATTGAAGCTGGGCTCCATAGCCAGATTCCTGGAGAAAGCCCTGGACCCGCCCACAGAGAAGGCCGTCAGTCTGGCTATCAAGAACCTCACCAACCTGGTAAGAGAGAAGTTGTAATTAGGGTTTACGTTTAATGTTGATCATCACACACACACACACGGATGAACCTTTAAGTAGAGAGATCGTCCTTCAAGGCATCAGCAGGCTTACATGCTCGCTCAAACTCCTCCTGTATGCCTGTAGCCCATATCCGTAAATGGTCCTGTCGTGTGTGTGTGTGTGTGTGTGTTGTAGAATGCCCTGGACCACTCAGAGAACCTGACGGCCCTTGGCGTCCACCTGGCCCGCCTGCCCGTGGAGCCCCACATCGGTAAACTCATCCTGTTCGGCGCCCTGCTGGGCTGCCTGGACCCCGTGCTCACCATCGCCGCCTCGCTCAGCTTCAAGGACCCCTTCTTCATACCGCTGGTAACGCCGCCGCCACCGACATGAAAGCTGCCGTTGTCATGGTCACGCGTACAGTACACACTCCCATCGTGCCGCTGTACTCCAGCCTCCCACCTGTTTTTAAATAATCCTTGTGTGTGTGTGTGTGTGTGTGTGTGTGTGTGTGTGTGTGTGTGTGTGTGTGTGTGTGTGTGTGTGTGTGTGTGTGTGTGTGTGTGTGTGTGTGTGTGTGTGTGTGTGTGTGTGTGTGTGTGTGTGTGTGTGTGTTCCTCCTTCAGGGTAAAGAGAAGATGGCCGACCAGAGGAGAAAGATCCTGTCCAGAAACTCCAAGAGTGACCACCTCACTATCGTCAACGCCTTCCAGGTAAAACCATCTTCCTCTTCAGCATCTGTCTGCGCTGTGACTCCTTCCTGTCTGAGCTGACTGTGCTTTACATCTTCAGGGCTGGGAGGAAGCCAAACAGCGGGGCAGCAGGTACGAGAGGGAGTTCTGCTGGGACAACTTCCTGTCTGCCAACACACTCCAGGTGAGACGAGACGCCGGGGCGCTTTGAAAATCCCCAAAGTCTCCGAATAACGCCGGCGGTGTCGCCTGGCTGTCCAGCCCCTTTAACACGTTGTCATTCTCTCTTCTTGTTCCAGATGTTGCACAACATGAAGGGTCAGTTCGCCGAGCACCTGATGAGCGCCGGCTTCGTCAGCAGCAAGAACCCCAAAGACCCCAAATCCAACGTGAACTCGGGTAGCTAAGAGGAGTCGTCCATTTAAGTTCTCTCTCAAACCCGGGCCAAATGAAGGCTCGCCGGTTTGCTCCTCTTCGTCACTTCCCTCTTTGCCCTCTTTGCCTTTTACAGAAAACGAGAAGTTGATGAAGGCGGTGATCGTGGCCGGCCTGTACCCCAAGGTGGCCATGATCCGGCCGTCTCACAGCAAGAAGAGGCCCGGGTGAGTGAGACACTGAGACGCTGAGACGCTGAGACACTGAGACGCTGAGACGCTGAGACACTGAGACGCTGGGGCTGGTTGTTATTGAGCCATCAGACAGAACCGCAGCCCTCAGCGCCCGATGAACTCACGGAGTCGTCTGCTGGCTAAAACGTTTCGCAGCGGCGGCGAGACAGAATCACCCGAGGCCGCCTGAGCAAATCTGTCAAGAAAACTGAATTTTTTTTGTGGTGCAGTCATCATTTAACTGCCCTGAGGCGGCTGTCAGAGGCTGCGGTTGTGACCTGTGTGCAAAATACACACACACACACACACACACACAAACACAATAGATCTGTCACTTTCTCTCCCCCCCTCTCTCTCCCTGCCTGTCTGGGTGATGCAGCGTCTCATTTTCTCTCCATAACACAAATTTTTAATGAGGACGCCTCGCTGGTGTGTTCACGTTTTCACCCGTGCACTCCTGACGCGCTTGTCGACCTTCCTCCTCGTCTTCCTCCTCAGGGTGAAGGTGTACACGCAAGCTGACGGGAAGGTCTGCATCCACCCCAAGTCGGTCAACGCCGAGGAGACCGAGTTCAACTTCACGTGGCTCATCTACCACCTGAAGATGAGGACGAGCAGCGTGAGTAGAGGCGCCAGGCGAGGGAGGCGACGGGGTTAACGCCGTGTGAAGGTTACGTGTGGGCGTGTGTGTGTGTGTGTGTGGGAGCCACGGTGCCACGCCGGCTCTAACTGAATGAATATTTGATTAAAGGGCCGCCTTTCAACTCCCTCGCAAAGGCTCCTTTGCTTCAAAGCTGTAGACAGAAAAAATACGTGGCGAGGAGGAGGAGGGGGGCAGAATGGTTAACGACTGCCGCCTTCGCTTTCACTTTATTTCAGTCCCCTCCACACACACACACACACACACACTTCCCCACCCTTCCATCTATCGCCCTTTGTTCTGCCTCCCATGTCCTCCTGTGCCGCTCCGCCGTCTTTGTCTCTCGTTTTGCTGCCTTTCGTCTCCGTCAGGTCTTATCCGCCGTTATTCAACCCCCTACGTTTTTTTCCCTCGTCTGCTGCGCGTGATGTCGCCACACACACACACACACACACACACACACACACACACACACACACACACACACACACACACACACACACTCACACACCGGCGTGAAGTCTCTCTCCTTGTCTCCTTCCCTCATCTTCTATCCGTATCTGACCTTTCTCTCTTTATCTTCGTCATTTTTGCAAGAAGTAGTAGTCAAATCATTACACACACACAGACACACACACACACACACACACACACACACACACACAAACACACACACACACACAGCTGTCAGGTTAGTATGACAGAAAGATGAGATTCACAGACGGGGCAAGATGACATTTCTCCACTCGAACACTGACACACACTTTAACCCACACTGCCTCTCTTTGCTAATGGCTCACTTTGAACCCACAGCGCAGACGAGCTGTCGGTCATGGCGTGCGTGTGTGCGAGCGCGTGTGTGTGTGTAATCCCCTGATCTCTCCGTGTTGGGTGACTTTTGTCTGCGTGTCCTCAGATCTTCCTGTACGACTGCACCGAGGTGTCTCCGTTCTCGCTGCTGTTCTTCGGCGGAGACATCACCATCCAGAGAGACGAGGACCAGGAGACGGTGGCGGTGGACCAGTGGATCGTCTTCAGATCCCCGGCACGCATCGCTCACCTCGTCAAGGTGGGCGGAGACACTCTCACGCACATTTATGAGGCGTTAAGACGGTACAGCCTTTACTTGAAGCTCTCGTTTCCTTCTCCCCTCCTCTCCACAGAGTCTAAAGAAGGAGCTGGACTCTCTGCTGGAGGAGAAGATCCGCCGCCCGGCTCCAGTCGACTGGCAGAACCGCCAGTCCAAAGACTGCGCCGTCATCACAGCCATCATCGACCTCATCACCACCCAGGAGAAGACAGCGGGCGGCGCTTACCACAGCTACGGCGGCTCGCGAGGCTCTTCCTCAAGGAGTCAGCATATGTACTTTGATGATGACGAAGACGACGACTGACGATAGTAAGCAGAGGCCGGGCGGCGTTTCTTTGAGATTAGAATGGGAGGAGCCTAAGAGGACGCAGGTTAGTTGGCATATGCATCATAATTTGAGGGCCAAACAGGAAACAGGACTGAAGAATCTGCACTTGAATGTAAGATGACTTCTCCTTCTTCTTCCTCTTCTTCTTCTTCTCATCTGGTCTTTGACTGCAAGGACCAATCAATGTTACAATAAATTAAGATGTTTTGTTTGTGTAGTTAAGTCCGTTTTGCATAAACTTTTTTTTTCTTCAAGAACGAGAACACAGTAAAAAAAGAAAGTTCTTCACTTGTGATGTCTCCTTTAATATTTGTTCAAGCTTCAAAGCTCAACCAAGTCCAGTCAGACCAAAGTAAAGTCAGATTGTAAGGTTTTGGATGCAGTGAAAAGCTGAGTCTGATAAATAACCCTTGAGTTTGCTCTGTTAAAGGATTCATGCTCTCTATCTGATTAAACTCTACTAAATGTCCAGAGAGCAGGTGGCTAATTTATTGTTCCCAATGTTTCCTGAGGAGGAACGGAGGAGAGGAGTCCTGGCTGAGAGACGACGTCACATTAATCATTCAGGACGCAGGAGGAGCTGTAAGCAATGAAGCTTTTATTAAAGCAGAGAAAACGATGACAAATGAAAACGTCTATGGGCCAATAAACAAGTCGCTACAATATAAATCTGTATTTAGGCAAACATACATGTTTTACATATTTACACAAGGGATTTACAGCAGTAAAAAAAAAAAAGGATCTAATTGATGTTAAAAGTTCATAAATGTTCCCTGAGTGCGAATGCAAAGCTTTAGTCTGGAGATTACAAACAGGGCGGAGCTCCGTGTGGCTGAACGCTGCCGGCTTTGGTCTGGGGGTCGCGGCCCAGAGCTTCTGGTTCGATCGAGCCGTTCATTTCCCGCTGCTGGACTCAAAGGCGACTCACACTAGACTGCTCGCCTGTGTGACGTCACATTTCCTTCAAGTGTGTGTGTGTGTGTGTGTGTGTGTGTGTGTGTGTGTGTGTGTGTGTGTGTGTGTGTGTGTGTGTGTGTGTGTGTGTGTGTGTGTGTGTGTGTGTGTGTGTGTGTGTGTGTGTGTGTGTGTGTGTGTGTGTGTGTGTGTGTGTGTGTGTGTGTGTGAGTGTGAGTGTGAGATGTTTCAGCCCTTGAATGGATGGAGAGAATATTGGCATTTGTGACCCAGAAGGGCGTCTGATTCATGAAGGTGACATTAAAGTTTTGACAGAGTCTCCAACATAAACCACCAATGGCCGATGAATCCCAAACGATCCGATCCTTTAGTTTCCCGATGAACAATGATTTATTCTATTTACACAAAGTGCCTCGGACTTCAGAAATGTTTTCAATTTCTTTGTTTTTCTTTGACATGTTTAAATAATCTAATAGCTTCACTCACCACCTGATTTATTCTGATGCCTTTGACGAGTTTTCAACTAACAAACCTCCTCTTACACCTTCAGTATATTCTTGTGTCGTTACTCGCAAACACTCGCATCATTTTCACAACATTTGGTTGACTGAAATCTTGGCACATCGATCTCTGTACAAGAGTGGTGCGATATTTGTCTGAACTGTGCTAAAACGCGAGTACGACGTAGAATTAAAGGAATCCCTGAATATACATGTGGAGGAGACCTAATGTACACGCATGAGGACATCTATACCTGTGTCTGTTACTCAGTCAAATTATGATGTAATGTTTGATTAAGGAGATGAATCGTTTATCCTTTCAAAGATTCATCGTGCATGTGAACTGAAGGAAACCCAAAAAATAGAATATACACATTTTACAACAAGAGTTATGTAGCAAGAGGATGGGATGCGACGTCGCCGTTGCGAAGCTTTGTTACCAGAGGGTTCAGGATTGTGACCGCCTGGCTTGTTTTCAGTAAAGTCAAACTCCGAATTATTGTTTTATCCTCTGGATCCGACTGAGAAGAGGCACAGAAACATGGACGAGACACCCCTGTCCCAACCCGTCCCTGAAGCCAGGTCACCGACGCCATTTACAGAAGCCGTTTGTCTGGGTTCACTGGTGATGAGGTCGGGTCACTGGTGCGTCTACAGGTCAGTCACACGTTGGTCTCTAGCCCCTGCAGGCGGTCCATTCTCTGCACGTTGCGCTCGATGGTGGCCGGGCATGTTATCGCCTCTGCACACTCTGCGAGGAACCATCCCCTCTCGCCATCGCGCAGTCTCTCGCCCTCGTACCAGCCTAAGAGGAGACACACACATAAACGCAACGCTGAGAAATGGAGACAGACGTAGTGCTGGGGAGCCAGATGTGCTCGCCTCGTTGCTTTTGATGCTCAATGACGTCTGTACTTTAGCGGATGAAAGTGAGTAACCATGGAGACAGAAAGTGAAGTGACCTTTAGCCTTTGTGTGTTCGAGTGTTAAAGCACATCTTCAAAGATATCAGGTCAGTCAATACTCTCATAGGCAAGCCCATTGTGTGAGGTAGAAACGAGGACACATAAAAAAAAGTGGGTGTGATTACCAGGAAGGACGCGAGCAAAGGGAAGGTGTAGAAGGAAGTAAGGGGAATACTAGAAGGGATGGAAAACGGGATCAGTAAGAACGTACCATCTACAGTCTGGGACACGAGCACCACGTCGGCCACCTGAAGGGACAACTCGTCCGGCTGCTTGGCCGTGTACGTCCTGGTCACCTCCACCTGCATGGCATCTACACACACACACGCAGGTCCATTGGTCAGTTCATGTAAGACTCGCTGGATTCTACAGGAGATCTTGTAAATTCATCTGAGAGAATGTCGTTCCATCAAACGACCACAAGGTGGAGCAGTAGGCTTGGGAGAGGATTTGGTGTGTGTGTGTGTTTCTGTGCATGACACTCACTGGTTCTGTCTGGATTCTTCTTGTCAATGTTCTGGTCCAGTGCGCTGATCCATCGTGCACGCTCATTCCTGTGGGGGAGGAGTGGGAAATGACAAATTAATGATGATGTAATGTTCTGACACCATTTCTAATCACAGGACAACTCCCACAACTTGTTTACTCCTGCGGTTCAAGGAGCTTAATTCTGTTTTGTTTCACTGGGCGTGGCAAATTCCATATCAGAGCTGTTTTGGAGAACACACACACAACCACGAATGACATTAAAATCTAACCTAGGTCAAACAACAACCAACAGTCAGGTTTCCCCGCAGACACAACAGGCAACAGTTGGGGACCTAACGATGGCAAACTGGTAACTTAGTGAGCGGCCATGTCCTAACCTCCTTTCTGTGTGTGTGTGTGTGTGTGTGTGTGTGTGTGTGTGTGTGTGAGGGAACAGAAGAGTGTTTACTGTTGGAGAACTGAAGAGTACAAGGACAAAGGCTGATTCTCAAGGGGGGGGGGCTCGATTTAGCTTTCTCCCGCTCTTGTGTGTGTGTGTGAGTGTGATTCATGGTGAGAAAGCGAGCAGGTGGAGACGGACGGGTCGGATTCCCTGAAACTCTACCTCCCGTTTCACCTGTTCTCTCAGCAACAAGTGAAGGGAGAAGAGAGGCCGGCATTTAGAGAGAACAAGGGAAAGAGAGGGAAGAGAGAGGGGAGAATTCCGAGTGGGCGCCACAATCCCGAGCTTTTATTCCCTCTGTGACTCAGCACCATCCACCTGCAGATGGACAGATTAGCGCGTTCACAAAGCCTCAGCTGGACTTCAGAGACGCGTCCCGTGACTCAGAGCTCATCGCTGCGTCCCTGTCGCCTGCGTGATTGTTTGTGCCCAACAAGCAGTAAATCACCGTTCACCATTCACCAGTGTCCCCCCCCAAAACAACTTTACAAAGTCACCGTAAAACCATGGAAACGTTACTTTGAGGATGAATCATTAACTCGGCATGTTCCCACAATGCAACATTATGTATTTGTACCATGTAACCTTTGGAGCTGAATGATAAAACTTTATCATCTTGATTAAGTACTGAAACTGCACGTACCCATTAGAGCTCATACAGTACCTCCACCAAGGCAGAACAAGCCCAAAGAATAATTATGTGTCTTCTTCTAATTCCAGTTCTTCTAAACAGAAAGAAGCCATGAGATCCATACCTGCCTAAGGACTTTGTTACGTAACTTTTTACCTTGACCTTCCCTTCTTCTTCTTCTTCTTGTGCCCATTTGCATGCTGCCCAGGCTCAACCAAAACAGCTCGTTCTAAAAAGAGAATACGAGCGATTGAGGGTCTTGAAACACGCTCGGCTGGGTTTCAACTATTTACAGACCAACTTGCTAAAGTGGAGCAAAATATGGGTCTGAAAGTGTGTCCATGCTGCTAAATCTGCATCAATCCAGATACACATCAGTGCTTCCTGCGTGTTTCTGCCCTATTTGCCCCCTGCTGAGTGTGTGGTGTTAGTGTGTCTGCCACACGTGCATCCAGACCAAACTGCACTTGGTGACGGTTTACCAGGGATTAAATGATATCACTTTAGAAGAACAACACTTGCAAACTTGCAACGTTACAAATCACTCTTTTCAAATAGAAATCACTCCATCTGGATCCGTACAATGATGTCATGGGTTCTGGCCCAGGCTCCGCCCTTACATCACGCTCTGGAAAGATGATCTTGGCAGACGTAAAGGAGATTTTCCAGGGCCTTGCGGTTGCATTTCATACTGATGTTAAATGTTTCATTTGGTGTAGAACACATATGGTTCTATAGAATATGTAGAATGTGAACATTTGTGACATTTGAGCCTCATGTGGGTCAAAGCAGCTGTTAGTTGGACGCAGATGCTGACACACACGTGCACATACAGAAAGAACCACAGCAACAGGTCGCCTCCCCACACACACTTAAACAGCTGAAACGCTCCATCAGAAAACTCTGTTCTCTCGTTCATATTACTGCACTGCACTTCTACATCACACACACCGTCCCTCACTCACACACACATGTGCTTCAGAGCCACTTGTTGGTTATCTGTGGAATGTGAGACACATACCAAACCAGGGCTGAAGAATCTGTGAGTATGCCAGTGCATTTTTTTGCATTTGCACACACCCACACACACACACACACACACACACCCACACACACACACACACACACACACACACACACACACACACACACACACACACACACGCAGCAGGTGTTTGCCCCGGTCGTGGTCTTGTAGGTGAGCCTGGGTCTGTGCTGGATCGGCCTGTTCGTGGCGGTAAAGCTGACATTTACCGCTCAACCATGAAGAATGAGAGAATGCCAAGCGTCATAACTCTGTTGTCAAAGTCTCTTGTTTCATCTCTGAAAGGAGGAGGAGGAGGAGGAGGCACTGTAGAAGCTCTCTCACACAAGCAGACAGAGTGATGACAGCATCTTTCAGTCGTCTCCTCTGCCAACTGAAAAAATCGCAACCAGGCTCCTGTTCTTCACCCTAGTTCATCTCCACCTCTCCTCTTCACCCTTTTCTGTTTATTCCCATTTACCCTTCACCAAATCCCCCCCCCCCCCCCCCCCCCCCCCCCCCCCCCCCCCCCATGTTGTCAGTATTCCGGTACAGCTCCTGCTTCAGAGACAAAAACATCACATCTGTCTCTCTGTCCTGAGCAGATCAGCCAGGAAAACTTAGTAGGAATGATTTCCCATCAGCCAGCTTCTCTCTGCTTATCCCGTAACCCAGAGGTCTTCAACAGGGGGTCCACAACCCCTGGGGGGTCCGCGGAAGTTCTGCAGTGGGGTCGCGAAATTTGTGATTGACTTTTAAATTTTTATTAAATTAATTTTTTTTTTTTTTAAACCAATTTTTTTCCCCACAAACGGAAATGTCTTTAAATACACATTAACATGGATCCAACGTTAGGGCAAATTTCAGACACATCATCTAGATGGCACTAGGATCATTTGCTGCAAGTCTGAAAAACGTTGAAAACCTTGTTGTAACCCAAAGCAGATTTACTATAAAATCAACAAAAACGTTGAAGCGTGCGGCAGAGATCAGACTCCTGCTCCTCTGGCTGGAGACGTTATGTAACCAGCGCTGCTTTGTATTATGGCTGCATATCTGAGCGGCCGAATTGTTTTGCTGCAGACTTCTGTGGCTGCTCTGTTCCCCCTGATAGAGCAGCGCTGTTCTCCGACACGCCGGACGGGAAGCGCCGAGTGTGAAAAAAAAGGCAAGTGAACACACGGACACACACACACAGGCGGCCTTGTGCCATCTCCAGTCCAGCTGTCTGTCTGAATTCCTGGTTTATGATGTCACAGCTGTGGGACTAAGACAGAAGAGGCATCTACTGTAGCCAAGACCTCACACACACACACACACACACACACACAGGTAAGACGTGGGATTAAGGAGAGACACAAAGGGAACGGAAGGCTGGGATATCTCTGAGCACCGTGTCTGCTTTCAGTAGAAATGTCACGCCGGGACGCCACCCGAGCGCCGCTTAAAGTCTCTGTACATCAGGACAGAGACAGACAGAAAGACATCGGACAGCAGGAGAGACAAAGTCAATGTAAAGTCCAGGAACTAAAACCACCACTTAACTTTCATGCACCAGTGAGTTGCTACGACTGAAACCTGTACATGGTGCTGCTCACACACTTGGGCCAAAGGTTTGACTTGTGTGTGTGTGTGTGTGTGTGTGTGTGTGTGTGTGTGTGTGTGTGTGTGTGTGTGTGTGTGTGTGTATGTGTGTGTGTGTGAGAGATGTAAAGAACTAATCTGCTGGTATTTCTGCTCTATAGAAAGTCAAAGGCAGCAACAAAAGTGAAGCAGAAGAAGAAGAAGACCGTAAGTAAACATAGGAGGTGTGTAGCCAGAATGTGCTTTGCAAATATTCAAATCCATCGTGTTTCCTCCACCTTGAGGACACATGAAACCAAATCAGTTTAGAATGAAATCGCCACAGGTCCATCAGGAACGTCGCAACAGCTTTCAGTTATAAATGGTTTTGCTTAAAGATCGTAACTCAGGATGAGTTTGGTTAATAAAGTCAACTGATCTCTGTCGTTACTGCTTTGTCCTCTGAGGGCTTTTTGCTCTGAGTGCTTCTCTTTATTACCTCTTAACAGGCGGGCAGAGCCGCGGGCAGAGCGGCAGGCAGAGCAGCGGGCTAATGGAACAACACTTCCATGTGTCATGTCGGGTTAGATCATTAATCTGCCATGAATGAACGGAGGAAGAGGAAGTTATTCTCATCGGGAAAGAAAGAGGAGACAGTAGCCGCTGTCTAAAGGATGAGACGCGGGGGCGTTGAAGAGGGGTCGGCCAGAGGAAAGTGTGTGTGTGTGTGTTTGTGTGTTTGATGGGGGGAGGGGGGGTGCCAGTCGTGGGAACAGGCCTATTCAACAATGAGCCGCTACCAGGCAACTGCCCTGGACAATGCCTAGCAACCGCTAACAATGGACAGTTGCCAGGATCTTCTCTTTTCAGCTCGTTCACAGTGCTACAGTGAGTGCAGTGCCACACACACACACACAGGCATCGTTACCAGCTCATGTGAGGGCCCCAAAGCTATCACAGTGGGGGAGTCTGGGGGCTTTCCACAGTGACACACACACACACACACACACTGGCTCAGCTTCTCCCATGTTTCCTACTTTTTCCTATTTTATAAATTCAAACACATTTGGACTTTTTTGGAATGTTGTGGTAGACAAAACCAGTTGTTAAAGATGTCACCTGGGGCTTTGGGATGTCTCATTTGTTTTTGTTTTTCATATTTTAGTCTGTAAATGAAGACAAAATACCAACGAGTAACATCTTCTCCTTCCTCTTCTTCTCTCTACAGCACACAGAGAAGAAATATGAATATTTGAGGAATTTAAGGAGGAAGACAAACTGCATCAAGCTGTGAAATCAAAACAAAAGTCTGGCATCCCTTTTGAAGTTTTTGGAGGTGAAATTTTTTATGTAATCACCGTTGCCTGATCGGTTTAGTGAAAAAATCTTTTCTATTGTTGTTGGCTGTATTGAAACTGTGAAATATTAGACTTTTACTGTTACTTTCTCTCATAATTATAGCAAACTATAGGGGGTAAGTTTTGAACATTGTTGTTTCAGAGCGTGCGCGTGTGAAAAAAATGTGAATAACAACACGGAAATCTGATTCTAGCTGCAAAAGAGAATTTTGAAGAGAGATGTTGAACGGAAGGGAGCTGGAAACTCTAACCTGCTGTGATGAGCTGGTGAGAGAGAGGAGGGAGGGAGGGAGGGAGGGAGGCTCTGTGACTGCACAGGAATGAGGAGGAACGGGATTGAGCATATGAAAACACTCCTTTACAAAGCCTTGAACCACAGCAAATAATTACAGTGAAAGCTCAGTGTGTGTGTGTGTGTGAGAGAGAGAGAGAGTGAGTGAGCGAACACGCAATCCATGTGCATTTACAAAGGCTAACTAGAACAAATAGTGCCGGTATGAGGACCAATATATGACAGATCCCCTTTGTTTGTGCAGGTTATATAACATACGCTGCACATTCAGGACAGTTTCTGCTCAGAGAGACAGAACTGTGTGTGTTTGGTTTAAACTTTACCGCACAGGCCTTGAGTTCAAACATGAAAAAGGCTGACTGTCGTTCTGGGTCAGATGTGTGTAATCATTTACGCTGCACGTGCTGCAAACTTCAGCTACACTTTAATCGGCGGTGCTTTCCTTAGGGCAGATTACAGAGTCTGAGGACGCTGGGTCAACAAGGCAATGATCCAGAGCTGGCAGATTAGAGAACAGACTGATAAGATGTCACGTCACCATGATTCTGAAGTTCACATGCAGATTTGGATCATATTTAACGGTTATTCAGATCGCTGCAGGCCTCTGACACTCTTGCCTCCCTCTGCTGCATCGACCAGTATGATGGATTTAGCTTCTCATATTATTCCCAGTAACGGACGCAAACAGCAACAAACAACGCTCAATCCATGGTGCTCCCTTTGGCAGAAACTCAAAATGGAATAATCGGCTTATCCATCTATTTTCTAACTTTCGTCCGGGGGTTTGGGTCACATGTTTGGGCCCTGTTGATCTCACCAGAAGACCTGCGCCAAGATCTGATTGAGAATGAACCGAACACATGAGCATCAATGACATACATAATGATGAGAAGACCTGGAGGTGGTGCCACTCGGTTAGAACTGTATAGTTCTTTCCCTAAATCAGATAAGGGCTTATCAGAGATTCTAAAAACCAGGATGTGACGTGCGAACACATACACCAGACGCTCAAAAGTCACAACCATATCCAGGAAACCTGTGCATGTAAACATACTCAATGGCCGCAGCGGCAAATCACTTTGATCAGATTAAATTACGAGATCACAAGAGGAGCGATGGAGCAAATGCGAGTCTGGTAGCCGTGTTTTTAAGAACAAATGTAACAAAATCTCCCTGTGACCTGCGATGGCCCAGAAAGACAAGTCCAACTAAAACACCAAGAAATAAGAGCCGGGGGAAAGAAGAGCGAAGGGGTTCTCTTACTTTGAGTTAAAAGCATTTAAGAGAGCACAGAGGGGAGATAAGGGAGAATCAGATTGTGGGAGAAGAGGAAGTCAGCTGAGATAAGCATTCAGCATAAGAAGGAAAAAATGTTGTCACAGCATGAGAAAGGACATGGATGACTGGAAGCCAAATTCTATGAGTGTTCCTTATCTTACCAGCCAGTAATATTGATATGGTATGAAGGTGACGAAGACAGAAACCAAAAGTAACAAGTAAATAATAATAATAATCTTATGTGTGACACTTAAATCTGAGTTTCAGGGGACAAAAGGTGCAGAATCGCACACACACTCACAGCAAGTCCGTCCCCAGGATCATGGGAACCTTTTCACCGGAGTGGTTGTGGAAGTTCAGGCGGAAGAGGTGGTTGGCGCCGGCTTGCCGCAGGCTCAGCATGCTGGTGGTGGTCCTGGCGGGGGACAGGTTGAGGTCCTCGGGCTGGCAGGAACCCACCCAGATCTGGTTCCTCAGGGCGTAGTCGATCACCGTGTAACTCTCCTCGCTGAGACGCAGAGAGAGAAAGAGAGAGAGAGGGATTCAGAAAGGATTTTAATGTAATTGAGATGAAATAACTTCTCCTTATTCCAGTCCAGCAGTCACAACGTCTCACAAATGTAAATCACATATGTGAACGTTTTGTTTTGTTTTTTTTAAGGAGAGCTCTCGACCATTTTCCCAGAAATATATTATACAATATCAAAAAAGTCCATGTCACCTGGATTTATGAATAAGTCGTCAAATTCTATGGCGTCGTTAAGCGTCCACACACCTTAACTACCACCTGCAGATTCTTAGCACATGCCTACATTTCCCATGAGCGCTGTTACACGCTCATGACCCTGCGGCGACCCAACAGTACCCAGTAGAGTTAGTTTAGGAACATCTGGAGCTGATTGTGTCTGGATGGACTCCCTCTCCCACGGGACGCTTAAAGCTGCCCTGAACCAGGTATGTGCGTGTTTTCATAGCGCGTCAAATCACAAGAGTTCAAATCCAGCCGACCTGCGTTTCATCAACCTGCAGCTAAAATAGAAGCTGGGCTGCTGGAGCAGAGTGGACTTTATGTGGATTACAGTGCACATGGATGCTGCAGGAACAAAGGGAGCAGGAAAACACACAGGAGTGACCGGAGTACATGTCCGTCCTCTCTCTCTCTTACAAACACACACACAGACTTTGGACATGGGTAATGACTGGTAGGAGAGTCCTGTCACGGTTGGGAGGTTCTCAACAAGGTTCAACTGTTACCCAAAAGGCCACTGCTGTCCACCAATCAATCAAAGTTATTTCTTAGGAGAGGCAGGAAGAGATACACAGAAAAGATCAATCAGATGAAAGTGGAGAGAGAAAAATATAATAACATCTGTAACATCTGTGTTTGTTCAAAGGTCATTCGAAGGAAAATAAACATTGAGCTATTGATGCTACAGCAAATGTTTTCTGAAAATTTAATACACAACATCCCCGTGAAACTAGGATTCATTGGTGCAAGTTTGGAGCAATTTTGCCAAATTCCGGGCCATTCCTTTAAAAGCCCATATCTTTGACAAAGCTAGAGAGCTAAAAATTCCACACACAGCCTCTGGGGGGCACGAGGATCCGTTGGCATTAGTTTGAAGAAAATTAAAATTTTGGGGAAAGTTTGGAAAGAGGTAAGGGGGGACCCTTATCACATTTGACATTTTTTGGACGGGCCATATCTTGGCCTAGGAAACACACAAAAAGCCAGAAATTCATACACAACATCCCCGTGGCACTAGGATTCATTGGTGGTAGTTTGGAGCAATTTGGACCAAATTCCGGACCATTCCTTTTAAATTTCCCTATCTTCGACAAGGAAGAAGCTAGAGAGCTAAAAAAAAATCCACACACAGCCTCTGGGGGGCACGAGGATCCATTGGCATGAGTTTGAAGAAAATTTATGTTTTGATCATATTTTCAGAAAAGGTAAGGGGGGACCCTCATCAAATTGGACATTTTTATATCTTGGCCTGGGGACGAAATAAAAAGCTAGAAATGCATGCACAACATCCACACGGCACTAGGATCTATTGGTACAAGTTTGGAGTGTTTGGACAGCATAAAGCCCCAACACACAGCCCCTAACAGCCCTACAGGTAAAACGTATGGAATGCCATTAACATTACACTGCAGAATGGGACGGGTGGGCTCTCTGCATGTTTGTTGGATGTATTTTGGGTATGTGTGTGGGTGAGTGTGGGTGGGTGTGGGACTATTGCTGAACAGAAACGCAAAGGTGGGAAAACCTTTGGCAGACAGTTGACATGTCTTATGGAAAAATGTGGCAGTGAGGCATTCAAAGCAGACAGAGTCAGTGAGAGAGAGAGATTTACTGTTTGGGCTTCTCACCAGCTTCTTCCACAGAAACACACAAACTTCCCTGGAATCCTGCAGCTGTTAGAGATAACACAGGCATCCACCATTCAGCACTGCAGCTCCACCAGCCTCCATCTGCACACCACTAAGCCAACACATGCAAACCTCTCACTCATTCACCTGTGATCTCTGACTAACTCCCCCAAATTGAATAAATACAATTAAAAAAAAGACTAAGAAACAACTGTTAATATTGATACAACCAACAATATGTAAAATAAAAAATACCAATCATAGAATAAACAATATATAAAATACAATAGCTATTAGACATCTACTGTTTGAACTTCTCACCAAGTATTTAAATAGAAACACACACCATAATAACTCTACTAATGAAACCATGACATGTCATCACTACTGTCCCATGAGTACAACCAGTTCAGCAACACCATCAATAGACGTCAAGATGAAGTGACATCTGATGTCTCTCTCTCTCTCTCTCTCTTTCTGTACTCCAATGCAAAGTGAGAGTGCTCAGACAACTTAAACAAACTGAGGGAGGAGAAAAGCCCGAAGCAGAACGTGTTGAGATAATGCGCACAGAAAACACACATGGGTGTGACAACCCGAAGGTTGACAAAAGAGAGAGAGAGAGAGGGAGAGAGAGAGAGAGAGAGAGAGAGAGAGAGAGAGAGAGAGAGAGATGGAAACCTCAACAACACCCATGTTCAGACGAAGCCTCACATCACACAGGAAAAACAGGAGAACTGAGGATGGGAGAGGAGCCAGCTGGTGTGTGTGTGTGTGTGTGTGTGTGTGTGTGTGTGTGTGTATTATGTAAGTGTTCATTTGAGTAGGAGTCCAGCCGCTTCATGCTTCCTGCCATGTGACAGTGACTGAATAGAGTCAACACTAACTGAACAGGACGCAAGCAGAGGGGCACAGGAGAATGAGAACACACACACACACACACACACATTTGTGGTCTTTCTACTGACTGAGTGCGACAGCTTTCACCTTTTCACTCCTGCCTTCTGGTTATGATGGTGATTCTAGAATTGCATGAAGAAATAGACCAAAAGCATTCGAAAGGTAAACAACCTTATTGCTCTTGGCACGGACGTGAAGTGCTGCTTGTAAGATACACCCCCCCCACCCAAACACACACACACACACACACACACACACTCCCAACGCCGTTACGCCTGGAAGGTGACCTGCCGTAGCCGTAGCCTGGCTGGCCTTCTGTCCCTCCCTCGTGTGCTTTTGTTTGGATTCCTGCAGTTGGAGCGCAGTGGAGTAGCGTGCCACAGCCGGGCTCCCTTTCTCCAGCCGCACAAACCAATATTATAACAGCTTCTTTCATTCACACACACACACACACACACACACACACGCACACACGCACGCACGCACGCACGCACGCACGCACTCACACACACACACACACACACGCACACACGCACACACGCACGCACGCACGCACGCACGCACGCACGCACTCACACACACACACACACACACACACACACACACACACACACACACACACACACACAGTCACGGATACACAATCCAATTCCGGAGCACTCCCTTTTCCCAAATCCCTCTTACAAACACAGGCTCTGACACTCACACACTACTACTGGAGTCTGCCGTTTGGGATCGGATTCCCGGAAAAATATCATATGGAATGTCTTGTTGGTAGTGACGGGACAATCAGTTCCAGACACGGAGAGGAGAGAGAGAGAGAGAGAGAGAGAGAGAGAGAGAGAGAGAGAGAGAGAGAGAGAGAGAGAGAGAGAGAGAGAGAGAGAGAGAAAGGGTCACACTCAAATGAAAACCACATCATTTCTAGGAAGCCGGTTTTTACGGGATTGTTCGGGAAAACAAATCTCTGATAGGAAGAAGCTCCACAAGCTCCAGAGTGATTCATGGCAGAAGAACATAGAAAGAACCAAACAACACTCCGATCCACAAACTGCAGCAGGTTCAGGTAACTGCACCTGTTGAGTATAAAACACACCACCGCCCCCTCCCCTTAAGTCAAGGCGTGAAGGATGAATTCAGGCTGCACGGTAGCGTCTCGGCTTTCCTAAATCCCACAAACGTTATCCTGGTGATAAAGTCCACAAAAATAAGCCGTAACTCTTTTAGTCATTTTCATTTCTCATCTTTGACTTTGATCTCCATCTTGTTCACACACACGCCCACGCCGCACGGTTACACTTTCACCCTCCTGCGTGTCGGAACAGGTGAGTTACGGGGACGGGCGGCGAGCCAAACACATGACGCAACTCCCTGTGTGTGTATGTGTGTGTGATGAGCGGATATAGAGGATGGATGGATGGATGGAGGAGTGTTGTGATGAAGACCTACCTCTTCTTTCTGGTGACGATCAGGACGTCGTTGAAGAGGAAGAAATAGACCTGCTGCCGTGACGTCCGTTTGTGGAAAATACCGTTTTCTTCCACGAAAGCCGTCAGCTCTCCTCTCTTCACCATCCACCTCGACGACGAGACCAGAGGGAACGGCTGGAGGAGGAGGAGATGAAGATGGAAAAAGGGAGAAACATTAGAAATCTGACAACGGACTGTATGTTTGACAGCAGGTTTAAAGAATCCCAAATGGACAGTTACAACCCCCACCACCCCACATACACACACAAACACACACGTGTACACACTTGAGCCTGCCAATATATATGTGTGTGTGTCACCAAGTGAGTGATTAGTGAATATGCATGTGTGTAGCTGTCCTGAAGTTTCACAAGTTCATGAGTCACATAATGAAACAATCAAAACAGACTATTTCAAACAGAAGTCAGAGGTTTGCATCATCTGAATGCCAGTGTGTGTGTGTGTGTGTGTTAAGTATTCTTATCCTCGTTCATACCTTGATCTTGAACTCCAGCTGGGAGTTGATGGTGTACATCATCTCTGTTCTCTCCATGGTGCGAGCGCCTTCGTTGCACTTCCTCACCACCTGCTCACACACACATACACACACACACACACACACACACACACACACACACATGCACTCAAGTCAGTTTTTTAACACCAAGATGCAAATCACCCTCCTATACTCTAAGGACACAGTGATGTCATCATGTCACAGCAGGAAGTGAGTCGTAAAGAAGCCTTCAGGGCACTTCAGGGTTGGGATGCACTGACCTTGCTGACCGCCTGTAAAGCTTTCTTACACTCTTCATACTGTGCAGATTCTTTCGGCGTCTTCTGACAAATTGTCTGCAAGAGAAAGAGTTCAGGTTACACCTACTTACACCTTAACAACCACTTCATCCATTTCACGCACAAACACCCACAAAGATTCAGCGCAGACACAGACATGCTGAGATGTTGATGCCTATGAGAAGCTGTGGGAATTAGAGACGATAAACCAAACTTTCTCAGGATCCAGAGTGTACAAGCTGAAACCCCAGAGACCCAGGGGAGACACTGGGAGCGAGGGGGGACGGGGGAGGGAGGACGGGGACACAGAGACAGGAAGAGAAGACATTTGCCAAAAGGAAGAAAGAAACTGGAGATGGTTGAAGTCTGTAAAGAACGACACAGAGTGTTTCAGAAAGAGACGACGCCCTTTATGGAGTTAGTCTGGGCACAGTTCTTGCATAACAGTCAGAGTCTAATAATTCTGACGCTCTTGCTGTGTCATTGAAGCACTCACGTCCATGAGCAGAGGCAGGCGAGTGATCCTCTGCATAGGCAGGATGAGGAACGAGATCATGGGCAGATTCCTGCAGTCTGGGTGGCCCTCGATCCTGGTCAGCACCTCCTTAAATGCAGGACTCTTGGACCTGTGGGGGAGGAAAGGAACAGGAGTCAGTGAGGAGGAGGAGGAGAGAGGAAGAGCCAGTTCCTCCGATCTGTGAAAGGATGAGAACATCCATCTGTGTTTGTGGGTCACTCACACTAGCCTCTGCAGGGTCCTCTGCTGGTACACCTCATTGGAGCAGTATGTGATATACGGGTCAAAGTTGGACTGGGCGTGTTTGGAAACAATGTCGCTGATGTCATCGATCACTATGTTCTGCTGGTGTCGATCCTCCAGCTCCTTAAAGAACCTGCAGACGGGACACGAAACAGGGTCAGTGTGTCGGATATACAGAGCCAAAGCTGGAGTCAGAGGTGGTAAATCACTCGTCGTCCCACACAGGGGGACAATATGGGACACAGAGACAGACACAAAGTCAGGATGTGTCAACACCTTTCTGCTGGAGTCCCCCGCCTCTGTAAATAGACACGCTCCTCCATTAGCCCCAACACAAAGGCTTTTCCTCTTCCTGAACATGGACAGATGGCTCCTTTAACGGCACGCCATTTGACCACCTTCCAGCTAGTGTGTGTGTGTGTGTGGTAGACACGCACACACACGAACACACACACACACACATCAAGGTGACAAACAGGAAACTGATGCACAGACAAAAGGAAGCTGACCTTGACCACTTGGAACTAGTGTGAGCTCATCTGCAAAGGCACCTCTGGTGGCCCACACACACACACGCACGCACATACACACACACACACACACACACACACACACACACACACACACACACACACACACACACACACACACACACACACACACACACACACACACACACACACACAGACATATCATGGAAGAAATGTCTATGTATGGGAACGAGCAGCTTTATCTGACCATGTGGCCTCGTGTCCATGCCTGACTCTCTGCTCTTTGAACTCTATCCCCCTTCCAAATAAGGAAACAGAAGAGCAACACACACACATACACACACACACACACACACACTAGCCTGTCAAACAGTTCTGTCCCATTAAAGCCACCATCAGGTCAAGGCTGCACACGTTCAGGCTGCACTCCACCTGGAGCGACACACACCCTGACCCCATCAACCGCAACAGCCGGCTGTCACAAGGGCTAAGGGTGGGAAAGGGAAGTGACTAGTGAGGGACTCTGTCAGTTAGAGGATGAAGTGTGTTAAGGTATCAGTTTAGGTATGTCAAACCCCCGAGGCTGCAGGTGAAACACAATCAGAGCAGCACCTGGGTATAGAACGCTCACCAGCACTCCCACCATTCAGCCCGTTCACACGCTTCCCACAGAAACCCACGCCGGGTCACAGGAGACGCCTCGCTATCTCCATTCCAGCAAAACATCTCCTTTAACACTGTGCTGCAGGCTACCAAGGTTTCTCTCCCCCCCTGTCTTGTCTCTCTGACCTCAGCTCTCCACCTTCCCCTGGAGCTGCACAGTTGGAAGTTCTAAGACGAAACGTCACGGGAACATGAGCGATTTGCGGGTGAGCCTGCAGGGGGGAATTGGATTGGAATGCGAAAAAGGGGCTTGTAGTGCAGCAGGCCGGGACACATGAGTGGGGCTGGGCTGAGGAATTCACCTTCACACACACATTCATGCAAACTGGGACCTCAGCCTCACATTGATGATAACGGCACATAAATCGGCGATTAGTCCGATTTTAGTACTTTGATTTATATCCTAGGCTTGTTAATATTGAGTCCCTGGTTTAAGATTCACGTCATCAAATCATAGACCAACACTAAAGACTACACATTAGACAATGACCATAAACTGAAGTACAGTGTTTTGGCACCATGTTTTCATGGATAATCTAATCCCAAAGTCCTGACTTTTAAGCTGGGGGCTCAGGGAAAAAAGACTATAAACCCTGGACTTATACTGCTGAGAGCGTTTCCAAGGTGAGTATTGACTCCAGAAGAGGACCTGCGGCCATTATGGTAATGATCCCCGACATCACACTGAGCCTGCTGCCATGGCAAACAATAACAGAGGAGATGGACCTCAGGCTATTTATGATCTTACTAAATACTACACACTGAGAAGAAGCTGATCGAGTTCAGATTGACTGAAAACAGAATACGGCACATCACAGTTCATTAAACTCTTACTGCTGTCAGCAAGGGACCGTCTGAAAATTACATTTACAGGCATTTACTGTCTCAGCAACTGCTAAATAACAAGCTATAACAGAAAATGTCTTCCAATCTGAAGAAATCGGACCAAACCACCAATAAGGAGAAGTGTGGCCAGAGGAGCTGATTACTCGTTTGGGTCCTCAGACAGTTAATTTCAGACAGTCCCTTACAGAAAGCAAAGATTTGGCGATGACTAAACAGAGCTGTGGCTCATTTGCATACCGACAATGCCCACACGAAACAGCTCAATCTCTAAAATGACAGACTGAGTGGCTGGAAACACGCTGGAAAAGCTGCGTTGGTGTGGATTCGTCAACAAACTTCAATCTATTTATACGCACAGTAAAGAAAGGGTCTTTAAAGTGGGACGGTAATGGCTGAGGCAGCACTTCTCACCAGTCTAAACTCTCCTGGCCTTTCATGCATGAGTGTATCCATCACTTCATAACAGCCTTAGAGGTTCAACTGACCGTGAATGTCAATAAACAGTGCACACACACTCTAAATCGCAATGGATAGACTCAGAAGGCCTATAAGGACCAACATGCAACAGAATCGTCTTTTGCCTCAATTTGTCTCATTCTTTTTGTCCATTTTTGTCCTGCGTCTATCAGCTTGTACAGTTTTCGGGACAAACAGCGCCCTCACATGCAAACAGAATTACAACACTTCACTGCCTACCCACAATCCCGTGCTGTGATTCTTAGAAGAAGGAGGATTGTCAGGCTGTAAGAATGGCATCATCACCATATAAAGAGCGTTTAAGTTGAAGGGGAAATGATCCAGTTCATTAGCCAAAACCAGAAACCACAAACAAACACTTACAGACAGAACACGAGCAACAGCTGGCCACAAACATGCGAAAACCAACTGTTTTTATTGGCCCTCATACAAACATCAGCACGTCTGCTCACACCAATTAAGTCCTGTAGACACGAAACTGACTCACTGCCAACGTGATGATGTATAACAAAACCTGTGTAAATAAGTCAATTTCCACACACACACACACACACACACACACACATGCACATACATACTTTTTGCTGGACTCGCAGACATCCGTGATGTTGGAGAAGAGGTGGTGGTTTTCCGTCTTGGTCATGGCCTCGCTGAGCTCCGGCGAGTTCTTGAACATGCGGATGAGGATCTCCAGGCTGTGCAGGTAGGAGTGCTCGGAGGAGATGACCTCAAAGATAGCCTGGTGACGGAACCCACAGGAAGAGACAACCAGAGGCCGTGACTCAGACGGATGGTACGTAACTCAAACGTGCTTGACATACTTCCATGCTGCCTTCACGTCTCTGGTATGCCATTGAACAATCTCCTGTGCCTCTAAGCATTTTCGTCACTTAATCATTTGCCTGTTTGGACACATCAATTACACACTTCCCCTTAAACATATGGCTCTTATTTCCTGCTGTGCCCCTTTCGAGAGCTTTGTTTTTATTGGTGTTGTGGTGTTTATAGCAACCAAATGGGACAGGCACACTCAGCCGGGCCTCAAATTAGATTATTCTCATGAATGCCAGAGAGCTCCGGCCAAAACAGAGCGTAAACTCCCAGTCGTACCTCTTGACGTTTGCGTTCCTCCTGACTCAGCTTGTCCGAGAGGCCGCTTTTCTTTACCTAAAGAGAACCCAGATTGAGACAAAAATGTTTAGAGAGTAAAAGTTATTTCAGAAGCATCTAATTAAGATTTCAAGTGCTTTGCATTCATGGACTCGGTGTTTTGAGTATACATGTGTGTTTGTGTGTGTTTCCATTCTTTCAGCCTCACACTTAAGGCTCCACTTCACATGCCAAACTGCATAAAGGCCCAGTAAAGCTTCAGCATTCATATTGAAACTCAAGCGTACTCTTTAACAGGGAAGCCAATGTGCGTGTTGGTATGTGCCTGCCGTGATTTGGTCCAGATATGTGAACGACGTTGAGACAAAGCAGCTCATGGGACTGGGCGGGACAGGGGCGTCTCTTTGAATGAGGCGGCCTGTGGCTTTGTCAGAATAAAGGTAAAGCGGCTCATGTGTTCCTGGGTTCCCTCTCTGTGGGATTAAGAGCTCGCCTGCATCTCGCGTTTCGCCCGCTATAACCCAGTGTAAGCATATTCTGTATCCGTGCGGGCAAACGTCCCATCTTTCCTTCCCTCCACTCGCTCCCTATCCTGTCGTTTAAAGGCACAAGGAAGTGATACTGTTCACTACAGGATCCTTCCTTTTCTCTTTTAAGTATCTACCCTGCAGCGCTCTGCAAACACTGAGAACAAACAGACCTGCTGCAGACTAAACAGCTCTTGTGGTGTCTTTCCATTGCTTCCACACACACACATGCACACACACACACACACAAAGCTTTTGTATTTTTTGTTAAAACTCCTGCCTTCTTCCTGCAGAGCGTAAGTGCAGGTTTAAAGTGTGCGAGTAACCATCTGTCTTTGTGCCAAGTGAACTTCACCCTGTTCTGTAGTTTCACTGGGTGTAACTGAGACGCAATCAAAGACGGATCACCACAGCAAACAGGTTCTCTTTGGCAAAAGCTTTGAATCAGTGTTTCAGGCTCATTTCAGGCGAGAATACAGGTGAAACTAAAGTGATAATAGAGCAACAGGAAACTCTAGCATCCAGAACCTTCAGGCGGTTATCCCAGAAAATGTGGAAATTCTGGGACGTCACAGCTGACTGACGAAAGCACTTCAGGGGAAGATGACACCACGTGCTGACACCAAGTTTCTGTCAGACTGAAAATGAAACTAACGCTGTTTCCTTTGAAATCAGAAACATTGAGGAAGCTCACGGTCACACTCACGTTTTACCTCCAATACACCGAACCAGGAGGACCCATTTCTTTCTTTCCATAATTCGATTTAATTCATTCATTCCTGATTTCAGATCCTGCGACCTCCTCTGTCTCTCCTCTTTCCCTCCTCAACAGACACGGATTACATGAGCAAACAGACGGGAACGCCTGAGCCGAAAACTAAATGAGCAAAGTCCCTTTTCCTCTATATCCATCTTTCTCTTTCTCTTCCTCTCTCTCTCTCCCGACCATTCTGATCCTGAGCTACATTATGTAATGCGGAGCCACCAGACTGCACTCCAGAGGCAACATTTTAAGCATATTTGCAGTCTGACAAATCCTAAGAGTTTGCCAACACACTGGCGTTAAGCCCAGGAGTGCTTAAGAGACTTCCTGCAGGCCGGGCCCACAGTCTGCATGTGCGACCACCTCCGCGCTGAATTAGACACTTTATACTGTACTCGCTAGGAGGAACCCTGGTGGGCTCCAGAGAGAGACACAGAGTCGGAGGATGGGGGTATGGCCTGTTGCCAAACCGGACAAGACGGCATTCCTCAGAGCACTGGCATTCCAACCCCCCACATCCATAGCAGCCAGTGTTTATGGTTGTCTGCGTACTGGATGTGAAGAGAGGAGTGAGGATGATGTCAGGAAGCTACCATAACTCTGTGTGTGGGTGTGGGTGTGTGTGTGTGTGTGTGTGTGTGTGTGTGTGTGTGTGTGTGTGTGTGTGTGTGTGTGTGTGTGTGTGTGTGTGTGTGTGTGTGTGTGCGTGCGTGCGTGTGCGTGTTTCATATCTGACCACGCTGAGTTGGCTCCACGAGATGCGTATGGGTCTGTACTGCACCACGATCCCGTTATCTGGTTTGGGTTCTCGGGAGTCGGCGTCCTCGTCCGAGTCGTTATGTAAGGCCTTCTCCTGGTAGTTCTGATACAGCTCCTCCTCTGAAACACACACACCAGGGAAAGGCATTAAGGGAGAGAGTGTGTTTGGCACAGAAAACCACAAAGAATATCAAATAGGATCAGGATTTTCTATGGGAAACAGACGGGAGAAAGGGACATAGAAGGAGCAGACGAGAGCAGAGGGAGAGAGGAGGAGGAAGAGGAAGAGGAAGAGGAGGAGGAGGAGGAGGAGGAGGAGGAGGAGGAGCAGGAATGAACCACGTTTCTCACCTTCGCTGTCAAACGTCCGCTGACTCGTCAAAACTTTCCTCTTATCTAGAATCTGACAGAGAAAAGCAAACAAGGATTAGCACTTAGACCGACTCTTTAATAACACACACACACACACCCATTCTGAGACAGTCTTTAAAAAGGCCTCTGTCACCTGTCCATGACCTCTGCCCTTTCTGGCGACCTCATTTGAATGACCCCTATCTCAGTTCAGAGCCAGTGTGTGTGTGTGTGTGTGGGTGCACGGTGTAGCATTACGTCACGTCTCGCAACAACCACATGAATTGTTCCCTTGTATGGCCTCGACCTGACCTCTGCAGCTGCTCGCTCTGCTCCACAATGATGTGTTGTGACTTTGTGACGTGATTGAAAGTCCGATTGAAAGAACGATTAGAATGGTAATCAATTATAAAAACAGACGCTTGATTATTGATTATTCAGTTAAGAAATCTCACTTTCTCAGGTACCAACAACACAGAAAAGGACATATAGAGATAAATCCTCATTCTAGTTTCGGTCAATGTGTCCCCACCTTGTTTTTCCCAAGGATGGACGGCTTCCCTGTCCCCGGGCTGGACGGCTTTGTTGTCCCTGGGCTGGACGGCTTCCCTGTCCCCGGGCTGGACGGCTTCGCTGTCCTCGGGCTGGACAGCTTTGCCGTCCCCGGGCTGGTCGGCTTCCCTGTCCGAGGGCTGGTCGGCTTTGTGGTTCCTGGACTAGTGGGCTTGGGGATCTCAAGGTTCTGAGTCTTTACAGTTCCAGTATCTGGCTTGTCTAGTCCTTTGAGGGCAAACTGAGACAGTTGATGGGCTCTGGGGTCGACAGGTGGGACCTCTAGGCCAACCCCAGTCACAACAGCCCTCCTGTAGGATGTACTCCTGAGGCCTCTCCTCAGAGTCCCCGGACTCTCGCTCTCCCCATCATTTCCACCGGGACCTCCCGTAGAGAAGTAGGCTCCCGTCTCCACCATGCTGAGAGCTTTGAGGGATCTCTTGGAGTTGTCTAGCCCCAGCAGCCCCACCAACCCTTGACTTTGCGCCCCAGCGTTCAGTGCCCTTGATTGCCGACTCTCACAAGCCAGGCCCGTGGGAATGAGTTGCTGGGTGCCCATTTTCAGGGCGGCCGGGCTGTGGGTGCTGAGGACGACGAGAGGCGGGGGAGAGACGGACGGGGAGAGAGAAGACGTTGAGGTGTTGGAGGAGGAAGAGGAATGCCTGTGTTCCTGGCTGGAGGCGGGCGAGGACAGGCACTGTCTGTGCGGACCCTGACCTCTGTCTGTCGGGGACGAGGAGCGTGGGGTGGGGGGGTCTGAGGACGTGAGGGAAGACAGGGACGGGATGCTGGAGGTGGAGCTGTAGGAGGGGGTGGGGGCGCGCCGGGAAAGAGGAGAGGGGCTGGGTGTGGAGGACATGGGGGACAGGTCGGCGTGGTTGTGGTTGAAGTTGTAGCTGTTGTTATTGGGGGTGTGGGGAGACAGGACGGGGGAGGACGGGTTCAAAGGAATACAGTCCACAGAGTCCGACCTCTTCCCGACAGCTATCTGGTCCTGGAGACACACGGTGACTCCATTACTGCTCTTCCCTCTTTCACTGCCTCTTTTACACATGCTGTTGTCCAGTGTGGACAATTTGCGATCGTCTGACTTAAATCTGGACAGCGAGAAGCGTCCGGCTGACAGATGCCCGATGCTGATGCTCCGGACCACTCTGGATTTCCTGGCAGGCTTGTGCAGGATGTGCTTCAGCACCGACGCGGCGTTCCTGTTCTCCGGCATGTTCACCAGTCTCTCGGCAGGTTGGCTCAAGGTGACGGCGCCGGCGTCCTCCAAGGGGAAGTCTGTGGTCAGGACCCCGTTCAGGTGGTAGCTGAGGGGGCGTGGTTTGGGCTTGCACGGGTCTTGCGCGGCGCTCTTGCAGTTGTCCGTGCGTCGTTTCCACAGCGGGGTGATGTTGTTGTTGGACAGATCCACCTCATTTCCCACATCCATGATCCTAAAGAGTCTGTTTCCTCCTCCGCCTCTCTATCTCTGTGTCTGAGCACACACAGGGTCACAGTACAAACACTCCTCACCCAGCAGAGCACTGATCTAACCCCTAAGAGTAAACAAGAGGAGAGGACACCAGTCAGAGAGAGAGAGAGGGGAGACACACACACACACACACACACACACACACACACACACACACTGGCCAAATTCCCAGCGTTTTTACTCATTAACGAGGAGTTTATGCAGACGCTCAGCAACTCCAGTTAGGAAACGATAAGGAACCTTACAGAAAATACGTTGAACTCGTCTGAAGAAGCAAACAAGACGCAGAAAACAACCGATAATCCTTTTGTGTTTGCTCAGTGTTGTGAAATGCCCCAAATACAAGCGAGAAGACGCAACTACAGGGAGCAACAGAGCGACGAATCACTCACATGCATACTGAATACTTATTATTAGTCTACTCATTGTTATTTTTAAATCGGCTTCAGTATCGTGCAGTGATCACCTGAACTTGTGATCGAAGCGGGTGAAACTCACCTTATCAGCGGATCTGCGGGAAAAACAAACTCATCGTTACTCAAAAAGATCCGTGTTTGTAAAAAAGAAAAAAGCAGGAGTTGATGGTTCAAATCCGGTAAAGTGACGAGAAGAACATAAAAGTTTAGTGAAATCCAGAATAGTGTGTGAGCAGCAGCACAGGAGCTTCTGACCCCCGCTGAAGGTCTGAGAGTGTGAAGCGCGACAGGCTGAGAGGAGGAGGAGGAATAGGAATAGGAGGAGGAGGAGGAGGAGGAGGAAGGAGCACCACCGGTCAGTACAGGAGCTACTCATTTCTCATCACATTACAGTAACTCCTCTCATTTAATATCTGTACTTCCCCTTCAAATGTAGTTTTTACAATTATTGTCGATCTAATGCTCATAAAACTTCTATATTCGTCGTGAACTGATGCCGAACTTTCACTTTCCTCACGTTCCTCCGCACGCACGACCTGTAACGACGTAATACCTGTAACGTATCATCACATGTCTGACTCACTCGGTCTAAAGGTTCAGGCTGATTTAACTATTAAGAAATTCATTTACACGCGTTGATCACACCTGCTGCCTCATATGGGTCAACAGCGGCCATTTTGCGCCACCGTGTGTTAAGAAGAGTAATTGCAATATCGCCAAAATGAGACATAAACACACCCCACGGTAACCAAACACATTGTTGCCACTCAAGTCCTAATAAAGTCGTAACTTTGTTCCAAACGGGTCACAATACGGTATCGAGTCTTTTCCCAGTTAAATGGTTGAGTCCACACAGCTGACGTCACTGTAAGAGGGGAAACACACTTCAAACAGCAGGAATGTCACATCACAATGCACCACGCTATTCCCATAGTTGGTCAATATTCAGCTGTTGTGATATAACAATAGTGAATCAATAATACTGAAGTGGCGCTGCATCTGTTTTGAGGCGTGTGTGTGCGTGTGTGAGCATCTTGAATGATTTATGGTTTTTCTTGCTCTTCCTTTGAGCCTGTTGAGCAGCTTGTGGCTCGGAACTCCAGACAGCAGAAACACAGCCGACCAAAAGTATTTTATAATTACTATTCACATAAATAATAACAGCCAGTGTGCGAGTTATACAATATAAGTCAAAGGTCAAACACCCACGCTGAAACATTCCACAGGTCATGTCACGAGTTTTAACACTCACAGTCGGTGTGGCCTCCGCGCGCCGGTACTTCACCCGCACGGCCGCTAGGGGGCGAAAAAGGAGAGGCTGAAAGTACGAGTATCTCTACTGACATTTATAGGAACGATTGTACGTGGATTTGAGTGGATTTGTGCTACAAAACCTTCAATCAATGGATGAATGATTTATAAAACTGCGTCTGCTTTGCTTTTGGGCTTAAGGCAGATATTTTAATTGGTGAATGTTGCAGTATAACCTTCAGACAGATACCCAGTTGTTATAGAAACTAATTCAGTGCAACATTATGCATGAACTGCTGGGTCTATTTAGTATTTTAGGAATGGATTCATGAATATATTGTGAATAAAACACAGGCCAGCGACAGATTTTGAATGCTTTGATGTTCTCAATGCTTTATTCAACATAACAAAATCCAAACTCACACCCAAACCACATGAACAAACTGAAGTCATCAACAAAATCAGTAACCAGTTCCATTTGGTGTGAGCAGCCCCTTTGTGTGTGTCCTGGAGGAAGTGCAGCAATCCTCTTGTGTTGTTGTTCACCAGCACCTACACGTTCCCTCAGGTTGGCTGGATTATGTAAAACGTACAGTATATATAAAGATTCTGTATCTGCCTGTACATGAGACAGAATGCTCAGATCCAAGCTCCTATGCAGGCTGATGAAGATTCCTTGAGCAAGATTGCTTCCCCAGTGACTCAGCTTTAAGTAAGTTGAACAATGAGAAAAAATAATGAGTGGATTTTGTTCATAATGAGGCAAAATGTGGAAAATATAAAGGAGCAGCTCCAGGGGCCAGAAACACAGAGGAGTCAGGGGTCAGACTGGAGGAAGGAGACATGCCCTACTATAACATCTTCATCTAAAGTGAACATGAAACCAAGTCCTGGAGTGAGAGGCAGCGTGTTCCTCCAGTTTCTCCTCATTTATCATCATTGTTCTACATTTCAAAGGGCCGATCTGATAGGACATGTTAGAGCTTCGCCTCTGGAGCCCTTTGATCATACTGGACCCAATGTGCCTCAAGACATTTTTGGAGGGGAATTGATGAGGATCAGTGGAATGAAGCCAAACTGGAAAGAGACTAGATGACCTGACGGATGGGTTTCCACCAAAGGCAACACGAATAAAACAGAAACACGAGAGAGTATCAGGAAAGTGGTCAGTCTGGTCATGGAAGAAGAAAGTGGAAATGGCAGTTTTGCAGTACTTTTTTTAGTCAGAATTCAGCAATTCTAGGTAGCTGTATCCTGGAGACCGAGCTGCTGTGGGGGAAGAAATCGTTTCACAGTTTTGAATCCCCAGCGATCGGAGTGGAAGAACCAGTTTTTCTAGTAAAGTGACGTATTGGAGAGGGAGCAAAAGTGTGTGTGTGTAACCTCAGTCTGTTTACTTTGTTTATTTGTTGATGTTCCAAGTTCAAACTACTTCCTAAGATTGTGTTTGTAGAAGCATAGTCTGGCTCGTCACACTCTAAAGCGACTTCAATAAATATACTGATGTCATCAAACTAACAAATTGATGTCATCTAAACTAACAAAGCAACAACAATGATGTCGTACTTACACATAGCTTAGTCTAATTCATCTGTGGCTCATCTGGGATCAGTTCTATACAATGACAGTACAGTGAGTATCACAGACAGAATAGAATATCTTATTAAAGCAAGAGCAGCAGGATTACAGTCTTAACCTTCTTTCTCTCTAGTTAAGCTGCTTAACCTGCCTGCTTTAACCTGAAGCCTCCTCTCATATTGTAATAACAGCGTGTCAGAGCCCGATATCACATGAAAATTAAAAAAAAGCTCATCGCCACCATTTTGCTGAGCACATTGCACATTTAACACTTTCAGTCCAATTTGTCTCTGAAGCTATAAAAAGCTGATTGAAGCTTTTTAAATTGGTGTTTATTGTGAATGGAGACACAATTCCTAAGTTCATTCACTCTGGTGCAGAAGTTGACTTGTTGCTCTGCAGATTTGTATTTGAATATTTCATGACCTTTGTGTTGATTATATTATTTATGGTCATGAAATATTAATGATATCGTTTTAATTTTCTTCCTCTGTTTGTATCCATCCTTCTTTCTTGTTTACTTCCTTCTTTTCCTCCTCTCCTCTCCTTCCTTCCTCTCCCTGTTCCCTTCTGCCACCTTTGTACTCTTCCTCATTTCTTCCTCCAGTCGCTCTGAAAACACAAAAATCGGCTAAACGAGCATCTTCATCCTTCACACCACCAGCTTCTTTCGTTCTTCCTCATGCTCTCTTTCATCCCCTTCTTTCCTTCACTCTTCTCTCCCTTCCATCACGTTGTCATGCCTCCATTCATCTCATCTTATTTCCCCTCTTTGCTTCCTAGTGGAGCAAAACATGACTTCATAACAGAATCGGCACCATTTTGTGTCATTTTATTCATTGTGCCGCTGAGCTTTTGCTGTACACCCCCGTCTCCCACCTCTCCTCCCTCTCTCCCTCCCTCCCATCGCCCACCTCTGTGTGCTGTGAGTCACCTGGTTCGGTCAAAACCTCTGTACATTAAAGCAGCAGCCGTCCCTGAGCTCCTCTGTCTTCTTCTGGCATTTAAAAAAATCTCTCTCTCTTTCTGACTCACATCCCCTTTGTACTTCTCTTACACTGTAATGCCATTTGCCGAGTGTCCTTGTCTCCCCTCCCCTTACCTTTCACTGCCACCCACTCGTCTCCTCATTCGTCCTCTCGGAGAACAACACAGACGAGAGCTAATGGCCGCAACCGCCGCCGCTGAAACCAACAAAGGTTGAAAGAATTTGTGCGTTAAATGAATCTCAGACATTTCCTAACGTATGCACACACCAGGATAGCAGCTTTACTATACTGTATATATACGTTTGGGTGTGTGTGTGTGTGAGTGTGTGTGCTCTGTGCCCCCCACACACACTCACCCACAGTGTAGTATTAATTAATGCAGCACAAGTGCATATGGAACCAACACAGGGGGGCATCTGCCACATACACATTTGAACCCGAGCTCATCACCATGGTTACCAGCATTTGCCTCCCGCTCATTGGCTGACATTATTGCAGTGACCCGTCAATGACTTGCCCCCCCCTCTCTCCCCCACCTCCCCCTGTGGTATCTCATTGGCTGCTTGCCCCGGGATGATGATGTCAGAGCGTGGGCCATGCGGCAGCACACACACACATACTGTGTGTGACATCCAGGCATAAACCCACCCGGGGGCCTTGATGAAGGAAAATGGCGACTGTTTCTGGAATAATTCACAGTTGTAAGTTCTTATCAAACCCACACACAGAAGCAGGAGTTATATTCTCATGTGTGTGTGTGTGTCTCA
>NW_027466845.1:6115000-6117500 GCF_046128005.1 Genypterus blacodes
TACACATACCCAGAATGCCATAACAAAGACAGGAAATACCTGTTTAAAGTATCTGTCAGCAACCTGTGTGCAGACAGACACACACATTACTGCTGTAACGGCAGTCTGTCTGCCTGCACTTTGTAGGTATGTACTGTATACATGAGGTACATGTCTAAGTGTATCTTCAGTGAGATAAAATAAAAGATAAAAGGCAAAAACTAACAAAGGCAAATAATTTGTTTTAATCATAAATCAAAGGATTTCTTTAATTTTCTTGAATTTCTGAACCAAACTAGACCATAGTTGAAGAATTATCTGTATATTTTTGTGTTTATGTATTGACTTAGACTTAGTATATGATGACAGCATGTATATCTATTAGTCATGTATATAGAATAACATTATACTGGTGCCTCAATCAGAGTAGAATCAAAGTCCTAATGTGTATAGTTAACTCTCTGCCTCCTGGATGCTAAAGCTGACACACACACACACACACACACACACACACACACACACACACACACACACACACACACACACACACACACACACACACACACACACACACACACACACACACACACACACACACACACACACACACACACACACAGTACATCCATGTCACAGCTCATAGGCTGAAGCAGGATTTTTTTTACCATATATGGCAAAATATTATGGGAGTGAATGGTACTGAATGGACGGTGGACATGTGGTCTGTGCTGCTGGAGCGCTCTGAGACGTTTCTACGGATGTTTATGAAATCACGTCTCTGCTAGACCTTTTAATGCTCAAGATGTCGATTTCTGGGCGGCGGATGGCTTTAGCTGGGACTGGTTATCGTGTTCTTTAGGAAATTAAAAACACATTTCACACGACTCTTCCACAGCTTGCTGGGATATTTTTAAAAATACTTCATTTATTGCCAGATGCTGTGTACTTTTACAGCTTATATCTGAGAAGAGGACTGCGTATGAGACGACGCCCTCATACTTTTTCTCCAGACTAATATAAAATAATGACAAAAAAAGTCAATAAAACCATGACAGCACTTGAAACCAGATGAAACTTGGATAGAAAGCAGAGCAAACTTACACCAGGCCTGTGTGTGTTTGTGTGTGTGTGTGTAACAGGGGCCTCATTCACCCAAACACAATGGTACCAGCGAGTACAGTTGCCCCACTGTCCCTTCTGGTGGCCAAATGGCAGAATGCAGCCTGACCTACAGTACGGTTCCTCTATCTTGGCCTGTTTTTCTGTGTTTTTGGCTGACACACTCATTCAAACTCTGCACAAAGGTCTGCTTAGTCCCACGAGTGAGGAGAAGCATTCATGGAGAGGGGAAGAGCAGCGAAATGTGGGAGACGGCCGGGGGCCAAAGTTTGACAGGAGGGCAAACGTGCATACTGGGACGCAAACAGAGAGCGTACGGACATCTGGAGCCTCGCCGTCCCCGCACCGCTTCAGCTTCCTGCCCACAGTTACAATCGTATCTGCCTGCAGCCGTGCAACCCAACCCTATCTTATCAACTGCAGGCTCAGACACAGCCACCCAACTCTACAGCATGTGTGTGTATGTGTGTGTGTGTGCCTCAGGAGGAATGGGGAATGAATTCACTTCACAGGAATGCACAGCTGAGTCGGGGTGTTTTTACATGAAAACACACACTGTGTGTTTGTGATAAAAAGCCACTTTCTCCCCGTTTCTGTCGAGCTGTGTGGAGGGATCGACACAAAACACACACACATGCAGGAAAAATGGATAAATATCATTCTATTTAGACCGACACACAAATAACACAAGTGAAATGATTCAATTTGGCGACTACTGACAACAATACTACCACTATCACTACAGCAGCTGTGTTTGGATGTGTTTAGCTGTTATTTTGCAGATGTAGACTGTAGATGTTGCTGTTGCCGGGTAAAAACCTTGAATCTCTGCTTTATTCTATCTTAACGACGGACTGCATTCTCAACATTAACAAGAGAATGTTTGGAATGTTCTGGTCTGAATTGAGTCAAACCTGTAGAAACATTAAAGCGGACACACAGGTTCTAAGTAAAGATCGTATGCAAAGTAAGTGACGTTTCCTGTTTCTAGTCTAGGAATTATTAATATGAGTCCTTCTCCCACCCGCGTGCTACAGCTGTTACATTCTCAGGAGGAACTCTCCATCATGTCCCAGCTTCATTCGCTCCTCGCCGCCTACAGATCTCTGAAAATAGACGACCAGCCCGTGAGAAGCCCGAGAGACGGACTCGCAGCTCTTCACCTTCAGACGCTGTAAACTGCCATTTGCAAACCTGTTGTACCTTCAATCCACCGCTTGCTCTTGCTTTCGTTTCCTTTCACGTAAATTACCCCCCAAATACTGTGAGCGTGTGTGAAGCTGAAACCTGAGGGCGGAAGAATCAGACAGACTGAGACTGAGGACCAGACACGCTGCGAGACGAAGAGCAAAACAAAACACCCTCTTCTGCTTTCACCTTGTCTGACTTGGATGTTGTACAG
>NW_027466845.1:6122500-6215000 GCF_046128005.1 Genypterus blacodes
GAAAGCCCAGCTCTTGTTTTGCAGTCTCTCTCTCTCTCTCAAACTCTTTCTCTCCCACACGATTCTCGGCGGTTGCTCAGATTGTGAGAGGTGTTGCGTAAACCTGCTTGAGGAAGAGGGCTTGATGATGAAGAGAAGGCGAATCTGCGCTCGCAAACCAGGCACGCACACACACACACACAGGACTTGCAAACACAGCCACTGAACAAATACCGTACGTCTGTTCAAATGTGAGCTTAGATGTAACAGTAAATGTGACAACTCTGCTGCACATTAACACATTTGTAAATGAGCGAGAGAGCGCCTTCAGCCAGACGCCGCGCTGCCAAACGGCATCAAAGCAGCTCTGAAAAGGCTTTGCAGTTAATTCTCCCCCCCACCAGGGGAATAGCAACGCATAAACCAGATTACATGAATTTGGGGGATTTGGGGGATGAGTTGTAATGACGAATTTTGTACCTAGAAAGAGCGTAAACAAACTGATCAGAGAGGGAAAGTGGCGACAGGAGTCACAGATTATGTTGCAGCGATGAAAGCAGAGTCAGAAACACAGGAGAGGGAGGGAGGGGTGATGGAATGAGAGAAAGAGACGTGCCAATGGGGGGAGGGAGGTCACGGATGTCACGGCACGTTAGTCACAATGCTGAAGTTATGTCGCCGTGGTGACAGGGGAGCAACGAGAAGGCTGGTGGGCGGCGGTCACGTGAGCCGAGTCGGGGCCCCGGGAGGAACGCCGAGACGAACCGGAGATCCACCAGAGGAGGGGGAGGAGAGGAAGACGAGGGTGAAAACCGATTGCGAACAGCAACAGTGTGTGCGAGGGAAGAGATTCGTTTTGCGGGGAAAAAACGGGAAGTGTTGTCCGCTGGAGTGCGTGTAAGCGATTCCCAAAGGTGCTGATGGACTGAGTCTGAGCAGATAAACTAGAGCAGAAGACAAAGTAGGATTTTCGTTCTTAATCCTATACATCATCCTAACTACATGGAGAATGGACAGGAATCTGATCCCAAACAAACTGCAGCTATCAGGGGATGAACATGGCAGTTTTCCTCCCATCACCTCAGAGGAATCCTGCAAACCGTCAACAAGCCCAAACACACCACAAGCTGCCTTCAGATGGTCTCGTCTCCTCTCTGCGCTCTCATTCAAACCTTCCAAATGAAGTTGTGTTTTCCTTCGATCTCGATCTTGCAAACTTCCGACCTTCACTGGAACAGATGCACAAACAAAGAAAACCTTAAAGGAACGTTTAGGATCGCACTTCATGGAAATCAAACCGCACCCAGACCTCTGCAGGCTGCCTGACTCAACACTGCACCATCAGACGTCTTATTATAGAGCTCGACGGCCTTCCATCTTATGCATGTATCCACACAGCTCAATGCACTAATTATATATTTCATTCTACCTATATTAGGAGCAGCCATGCCGACACAAAACTCACTGACCTGATTTCCACACAGTAATTAAACAGCGATTGTAACTGAGCTCACAATTACAAAACCAGGTCCTTCAGCATGAATTGTTCTCGTTGGCACCAGTGAACAAAAGCTATACAGTAAATCCTCACACACACACACTCACACGAGTCGTGAGTGACTCGTCCTGTCTGACAGGCTCTTTGGCCTACTTTCCTTTTCAGATCCAACTCTGGTAAGTACCAAAGCAACTGTGCTATGTTTATCTAAGGATGGATTTGATGGCCGGGTGTCCACTGGGATCCATCTTGTGACACGGCGGGGCGGCGACTGGAGGCCTGATTCAACAAAGCTGTCACTCTCTCCTTTATCCTCCATCTATGCCGCTTGCTCTCTTTCTCCTACCTTTGCCTAGTTTGAGACACTTAACTTAAACTTATCCTTAAACTTTCCTAACCGCTGCGCACCTTCCACACAATCTCACAGAGAGATACCAATAGGAAACATCTCCCTCGCCGTATCGCAACTCTCTTCAGTCTCTCGGCTGTCACAGGATTCAGAACATGTCCAGACATTACAGTTCAAGGAATGACAGGAATGGATGGAATTCCGGGGCATTCCCATCTGAGCTCAGTCGGCTCCGAGGAGAGGACAGGAGAGGGCCGCTCCCTTTCTACAGAGAGAGCAGAATGAAAATCTTCCGGAATAATTCAGCGGTCAGCTGTGACGTTTCAGGTCTAACTGGCCTGGGATCGATTGGTGTCGGAAGGCTGCAGGAATCCGAGCCGTGGCACGTTTAAAATGTGCACAATGTAGGTTAATTACAGTGTGTGTGTGTGTGTGTTCGTGTGTGTGTGAAAGAGAGAGACAACAAAGCTTGTTCAGCCCTCAAGGGGAAGACAAACAGGGAGCCAACAGTCGTTCCAGTGTTGTTATGGTAATGCCAATCGGTAAAAGGGTCGACAGTAACAAACACACACGCACAAACACACGCACGCACGCTATACAATTCGCTACATCGTACATAGATCCATACAGGTACTGCCACGCGATTCTTTCTCGATTCAGACTGGAGAGAGATCCATGACTGCAAATCTGCCTGGAAAAGAAGCAACAGGAAAACCGCACTCCTGAACACAACAGAGGCTCAGAAATAGCTCCATGACGCTGATGCAGAAAGAGAAGCCTGTAATTCAGAGAGGAGCCTATATAGCCATTAAGTCCCATGTTGAAAAAAATGCACACACACACACCGACACACACACACACACCACCCACTCTCACTGGCTCTGTCGCAACGCTTCCTGTCTGTACAAACGCTTCCAACAGCTGAAAAAGCCGCAGCTCTTGTGTCTGTGCACCAAGTAACACCATCTATCCTTATCATCATCATCATCAACACCATCAGTGAGGGATGACGATTCACTTCACTAGAACTAACGGGGGGTTGGGGGTTGGATTTTGGTACAACTGTTCAACTTCCTCTCGTGTTGCGCAGAGAAAACAAACATCTCGCGACATCCGAGGGTGAGACCATCAAACAGACGGGACACCCTGGTTTCTTACAGTCAGCATTCCTGCAGTGACTGACTGAACTCCCACAGGTCACGAGGCCACACCGAGCCCAGCCATACCACATCCCACCCTCCCCCTTAACCATAGCAACCACATCACATGACCTGATCTCTCATCACCATTGACAAGCCGGGACATCTGTAAACCTGCAAGACTCTGATTTTTCTGTTCGCCAAAACCGAAACACGACAAATGCCTAACTTCGCAAACATTCGGTTGCGAAACTCGGCATACAGAAGTAAAGAAGGTGCCGAATGGCGCAGGAAGTGAAACTTTCGGCATCTCTTTCTAAAAGACACATGATAAAAGATAGAGAACAGGAACCTGGCAGGCCCTTTCTCTCCAGAGGGCAAATTCTTCCGCTATCAGATGTTTATACCACGGCAAGGGACTGGAGCCAAGCGGCGGTTTGAAAACGGGGGGAGGGGTGCGGGGGGTCGGGGGTGTACATTTACAGTATCTGGGGCATAGCTATAATAACTTATCTCTCATCCCGCAGCAGTTTGACGCCGTCGCTTTCAGGCAAGAGTTCAGGTCTGATCGCGCGCTGATGGAAAGAATCTCACAAAACCCTCACTAGATTCACTTTTACGTTGATTTATAACCTCAAACGGAGTGTTATCTAAATGTTAAAATGCACGTATACGTCCTGTAGAAACTAGGCAAAATGTGGTGGCTGTAAAGATCGTTTCACGTTCAGGGTGAACACACAAACTGAAGATAAACTTTCCAGGTTGTTTGAGCCCACCTGTTAGAAGCCATACCACTCCCTCACACACACACTCACATTGGATTACCCCCCAAAAAACATACACACCACCTCCCTATGCCCCGCAGTCATGTGATGCAGGCAAAGCCAAAGAGACACATGACACCGCGATACCCTGGCTAACACCACAGATACACAGGACCAAACAGCTCCATGCTTCCATGGCCTTTGAGCCTCTGAGAAGGTACCGATGGCAGACACATTATGCTCGAACTCGCAAGACACATACCACAACTCACACACGCAGACAGCTTGAAGACGAGCTTGTACCGGCACACACATTGACTCTCAAAGACTGGACTGGGCTGGTGTTGGTTTACCCTTTACCCCCTTAGAGACACCCTGCAGTGGACCCTGAAAGCTTGCAGGGGCGAGGTCGTCCCTAGGAGGTAAACAGAACCAGAGCTGGGGCTTACCCGAGTCATACCAGCCTCTCCTCATCTCACCGCTACACCCACGTAACCACAGAGCGCCCGACAGGCTCAGGCTATGGGCTCAGAACTCTACCGACACCTACACGTTATACAAGACGCTCCGCTAAAGCCGCACACAGAAAATCGCCCCGTTTAACGAGTGGGCGCTTCATCTCAACATCCCTCTGTTAGCAACTATAGGTCCAAATGATATTACATCATAACTAAGTCAATGATGTTAAGAAGAAACTTGACCCTTCTACATGTTCTATGTGTTGTGTTCTACGCGGGTACATTCTACAAAATACAGGTCTACTACAAACATGGCACGTCAGCGAAAATGATCCAACTTACAACACCTATAGTGACCTAATTTAGATTTGATTTGTTGCCAGTCTGACTTTGAGGTTGAACAAACACGGAGGGATGATTCCTATCAGGCACGTCTCCAGTTTGCATTATTTGCATTTGCATACATTTTAACATCTCAACAGTTACTGAGATTGTTGGCAGTGTTGTGTAAACATGTTAACTGGGTGATCAATTAGAGTTGTAATGGGAAAGGAGGCGGCGCACTCATCAACCTTTCAAAACACTTGCCATGACACACACACAGCATTAAGGTCTGTTTGATTCATTGTTTTGATTATGTCACAGCGTTAAACACAACTCAAGAGCTGTGTCTGGATATGAATATGTTTTGGGGCCCGGATCTGATGTTCCTGCTAACGTTTCAGTCGCTGCTGTTTTCAGACGTCCTGTGAATCCACCAACACAAAAAGCAATAAACTACAAAGTTGCTGCACTCTTCTATTGTGCTGATACTTCCCAGCAGCCGCGGGCGACCACACATCCTTCCGTACATTATCACCCTATAACCCCACCACCAACATCAACGTGGGTTAGTGCGGAAGCCCTAATATAAAGAACCATATATACATTTTAAATTAATCATTACCTAACAGGGCGCTCATAGTGTTGCTCTTATTTGTGTGTTGTTTGACTGTGGTTAGAATTCAGATTTCCTGTCAATTGATGAAACATCCAAAAAAAGAGAACACACAGTCTGATATCTTTAAAAATGCTTTTTTGTATTAAAAGTCTTTTTTTTTTTTTTTTTTTTTTTTTAACAGACAGCCCACGGCTTATCTGAAATTAAACTTACAATCAGGTTAGATTTGTCAATGGTACAACATCACATTTCCTGTTAAAAACAACAAAATAAAACAGAACAAACAGAACTGCTTTCATTTAAACGGTCCGGAAGGTTAAAGAATTTGGTGTTGTCGTCAAGTCTAGAGGTTCCAGTACCTGTGCGTTTCAAGAAATAGGTTTGGCCAGAGCAGGTAGACGCGGCGAAATGGTCACCTTCCACCTCCAAAAGGTCGACTCGTTCCATTGACAAAAACCATCGTGTACTTTTTCAGCCTCGACCCCCCCGTACGAGAACATCGAGAAGAACAGTTCGTTAGTTGGTGGATTGCCATGTTGAAGGGTCCTTTAGGGTGATACGTGACGGTTGGCACTAAATCTGAACAGCTGATTTGTTTTGGAAAGGCACTCGACACAAGGGCGATCAGGTCACCATCCCTGTGTCACTTCAGTTAAGGTCCTCTCACGCGCTGAAGAGGCGATGAAGAAAAAAAAAAGTGGCACTCGACACGTTACTCCACCAGCAGTTAAGTGGTGTCAATTTCTCTCAACTTTGGGTGGGAAAAAGAAGGATCCGGAGCGTTATGGAGCATTGCTCCAACACGGGTTAGGCAGAAATATCACCAAATATCATAATTGCCCGGCCCAAAGTGTGCAGTTATTTAACAAAATAGACTATATCTCTCTGTCCTCTCATACTGAAATATCCATTTAGATACAAATGTCTCTAACTGTTACTCTCCGTGTCTTTTCTGTTGGGGTTAAGTTCCAGTTTGGGGACGTTTGCTTGAGACTCTGGAACTGACACGGTGTCGACATCAATGGCAGCCACTGATCACGCAGCAAAGATATTCCAACCCAGCAGAATTCCTGAAGAGTGGACCCCTCCCTCTGTCTCAGTCGCTCCCCTCCTCCACCACTCGTCCCCCTGCAGCATTCCTCCCTTCATTTTCCTCCAAGGCCGGGGGTGAGACACCAAGAAGAGCTCAACAGTACACACTTGCCGCAACACACTGCCACAAACAAAACAAAACAAGAGAAAAGAAGAGAGAGAGACGTGAATAACCAGCAACAACTTCTGACAGGGCACAGAGGAAATGTAGGGCCTCAACATAAACATGTGATCTCTGGATGTAGGCCATGCTGGAGCATTAGACACCAACCTCACCCAGATCATGAAAATGCCATTACAGCTTTGTTTTGTAACTCTGTGAGTGTAGAATGAAAGTGATTTTAAGTCTGCCACAGCTTGTTCCTCCTGTTCTGTTACAGACTCAGGTCGGTACTTCCCCCAATCTGCTTAGCAAAACAAAGACCTGCCCTGGGTTGCCAGTTAGAAACTGTTGATGTCCTCATTTGAGCAGCAGTTAGCAAATAACAAACTGGCTTCTGACCAACAAATAAAGGCCAATTGTCAAAAGTAGAACACTATAAGACAAGTTAAACATGCATGACGTGTTAAATACGTCAATATCTGTTCGATGTAATAATGACTTAATTTACCTACCATTGCAAACTTACAACCGAGCAAAGGATCAAACTTGATGGTTGTCCTTGTTCTTAAAGAATGACACAAGACGAGCAGCACTGGTCGTCGCCATTTGGTGTAGAGGCATAGTTCATTTGTCGGACTATCTCTGCAAACAGTTCGTCCACCGAGCTTTTGTTTTTGGCTGAAGTTTCCATGAACGGGCAGTTCCACTCGTCCGCCAGCGCCTTCCCCTCCCCGGACGAGACCTCCCTTTCTCCCTCCAGGTCCACTTTGTTCCCGACCAGGATCATCGGCACTCTCTCGTACCTTTTCACGCGAATGATCTGATCCCTCATGGGCTTGATGTCCTGGAAGCTCTGCTGGTTCACCAGGCTGTAGACCAGGATGAAGCCCTGGCCGTTCTTGATGTACAGGTCTCGCATGGAGGCGAACTGCTCGGTCCCCGCCGTGTCCAGGATCTCCAGGACGGACGGAGAGGAGTCCACCTCGATCTCCTTCCTGTAGAAATCCTCTATCGTGGGGTCGTATTTCTCTATAAACGACCCCGTCACGAACTGGACGGTCAGTGCCGACTTGCCGACCCCTCCGGAGCCGAGAACCACTACTTTGTACTCTCTCATGGTTCCCGAACAGTTTCCACCAGCCGACACTCCTGCTTCCTCTCCGCCGAGCCGCTAGCCGCCCTGCTGGGTTTCAAACAACACGCCGCTGCGCCTCCGCCAGCACTTTTGTACGGCCTGAGTGTGTGGAATACGGGGCGTGGCCGTCAATTACCGACGCTCGGGATGTAAATACGGTGCTTCTGCGCCTGGACTCAGCGGTGGGAATGAGACATGTTGGGTCCAGGACGACAACCCCGCCGGTTCTTGTGCGAGCTTCCCCCGTTTTCGTTCAAGTAGCAACCGTGCGCTTGCTATCGCTGCCACGGTCAAGTTAACCACAAGCGAAAAAGTAAAACTTCCGATTGCAGCTTTCAAAATAAAAGCGTCGTCAGCCAACGCGTGTTGCAAAGTCAACGCAGCTCTGATTTTACACAACGCTTGATGCAATGATTCAAACGAAAGCTTTGATTCATATTATATCGCTTGCTACACCCCAAAGCTCAACTTACAAATATTATATTACACTCTCAACGCTCTCATTTGAAGCAAAAAAGTTTAAACTTCCGGAATTTATCGCGGTACTATATTCAGCTTGACGCGGCTCGCTCCTCGCTTCCTGCCCACTCTCGGCACGCACCCTGCGTCCCACGTCACTCCATAAACACTCTTCCGGTTTTTTAAAGGTGCAGTGCGGCTGTTATGGCAGTCAGACTTTATCCTCACAGCTGCCACACCTTAGTTTCGACATGACTGATGCATGGGGCTTACTTCTGCCTGACTCACTCTCACACACTCTTACACACACACGCACCTTCCTGGAAAATTATGTCCTCAGCGTTTTATGTCCACAGGTCACTGCTTAACCCTCAGTTTGCATGTTGTTAAACTCTCTCTAGAGTCTTAAGACGTTTTGCATATTTTCCTTTCCACCAAATAAGTATTGAAGTTGGACAGAGTAGGAAAACAAGTTATTGCTTGTAGACATCTTGACAGTTCTGGTTAATGAGAGTGTCAAGGTTTGTTGTTTCTTGAAGCGAGTGTGAGGGATTCAATAAAAATGGGTCGTAAGACAGTCAAGAAGTTTGTAAAACTAAGTGAGAGGCTTCTGGAGTTTTATTAATAATCTGGAATCACATTGTTCCACTTAATTATAAAAGGGAAAATGATTCTGAATTTTTGAAATATATTTATTGACAAATCACACCAAGCAATTTCTTCCTCTGCTGATTTTCTAGAGAAGAAACTTGATGAGCTGAATTATTCTGTGGAGTAACCCTCAGCATTGTAGTAGCAAATAAAAGCCTCATTCAATGAAAAGTTAGTTGATCGAAATGACTCCAAATCCAAAAGTTATAGAGATCAACAGAATACCACAATATAAACCAATATGTGAAGCTGAATGACATTAGTGTGTGTACAATAAAGTGTGAGTGACCTACATACATACAGAAATATTATTGACATATATTAATATACATGTAACACTGAGTTCATTTAGTTCTTCTCAAGTCCCCCACATTTCATTCACACATCATGAGGGAAGGATGAGTAACACATTTTCATTCACTGTTGTAACCTTAAAAACCTTGTCTCTTGGGTTTGACTCACAACCTCTCTGTAGTTTTGGAACCATGTGATGTAATTTAAGGAAGTTCCAATGGAATGTAACGGGAAATTAAAGAATTCAGATGTAAGGACTCAGCAAAATGTGTCTCAGTAACACGGGGAAGTGACTCATACCGTGACCCGGCAGCGGGTGACACACTGCAGGCTTTTGTCTCACTTGTCCAGACACTCCTTTTATTTTGTTGTTGAAGCCATCCGAATTCCCATGAATCTTCATTTCCTTGTTCACTGACTTGTGTTATTGAGACTCACACTGGGATCAATGCCTCAGTCACACAGTTGCTCTGAGGCCATTCAGGAGCAGGGGTTGTTTGTTGTGATCCTATAATAATGAACGGCAGATGAGATCATCTACAAGCCATTATTTAAGTGTGTGTATGTACAAAATGTGTGTATGTGTGTATGTGTGTATGCCAGCTCATCAAAACAAAGCGGGACATAACTGCAATTTCCAATCAATGCCCGTCAGCTCAGCTCTGTGATGATTAAACTACAGGCGTGACCTCATCGCTGCAGGGGGGGGGGGTTGGGAAATCTAGTCTGGATCAATAAAATTTAAATCTGTCCACACATCACCAACAGCTAAAAACAACTCACACTCAACCACCGTGCATAGTTAGAACTTGATCAGAGTGAGCAGCTAATCTGTGACAGGGTGAGTCAGCACGCCTGACACGGAGAGTGTGTTGCAATAATGGTGCATTCACACGGATGAAAGTGCAGGACACACCCGTACGTGAGCGCAGCACTTTAGGTTGGCTTTAGGTTTGAGATGAAAGTTGCTGACACATGTGGATCAGTCTGCAGACTCTCATGTGGGCGGGGGGGTCAGAGCGCCCTGCAGCCAGACCCCCCCTCCCCAAATCCCATTAAAGAAACAACAGCTCAAAGCCTGTATGAAGGCAATCAGGGGGGGTGGGGGGATGGGGGATCCTGGGTAATCTGACCCACGGCTTTGTGATGTGTGGATTGTCACATTTGCCAGAGTGATCACCGTGGATCTGAAGGGAAGCACTCAGCGCTGCCAGAGAGGAGCTGCTTGTTCTCACATGCTGGTGATAATTACATCGACATGGCCGCCCTATCAATTAATAGGCAGGCTTGATGTCTGGCCTCACATGTAGGTGCGAGTCAAGTTAAGGGATGGAGGCCTTAAAAAAAGTTACCCTCTCACCCTCACACACACACTCACACTCATCTACGTCACATGGAAACAGACATTACTGAGATATTCAGGAAGTAATAGCCTGCCCACACACACACACACACACTCATACAGAATACCTGAATGTAACTAACACACTTTGAAAGCAGAACTTGTGTAAGGTGAGAGTAGGGTCAAATCCCTTTTTCGCTTTATTTAAACATCTACACAAATATAACACCTATTAAAATGTGGTCGATCTCGTTATGGCCTCCTCTTCTTCGCCCAGGGCTTCTTTGCTCACTGCTCCCTCAGCGATAACACCTTCATCTCATATCATCCCCGGCACGCTCTAATTGAGGTTGGAACATCCACACGGCGACACAGGAATAATCTTCCCCCCCGGCTTCGCACCAGCAACAGTAGACTAATTAAAACATCTGCAATCGCTGAGAAAATTAATGACAAAAGTGTCCTCTGGGGGTTTTCGTGCATTCAGACAATAAGCTCCAGACTGGGATTTCAAAGCCAATGAGTCACGGACAAGTTTTATTGCTATTTGTGACCGTGTGACCTTGAGTTAATTACAGTGTTCTCGTAATTGTGTGTTTGTCTCCGGCGGTGCACGGGTTTGATTTATGGGATGGTTCCATAATAGAGGGAGAAGACACACATTCATCATTTCAATACAATCAGAGCGCATTGTCAATAACAATGCTCTCTGGTGCCATCCTGTGGTCAGGAGACACAGCTGCAAAGCCACAATTTGTAATTAACTGTGCAATAATGTGGAAAACTGTTTGTTTGTTACACATTAAAGCTTCAGAATCTTTTTTGAAGCCTGTGCAATGATGTAATAATCCTTAGGTGTTTCTGTCTACGCTGGGTTCTTCTATTTAACTTTATAAATCCTCTAATTTATCATAATATCATGCACATTGTCTTTTAAAAAACTGCAGAGCGTCTGGGGACTTTTAGGTGATGAAGAAGAGGAGGATGTGTTCTGTCTCTGTGGTGCAGTGACGTAACTTGTCCAGGGGAGGGCAGCATGTTTACATCCAATTACATCAGGCTCAGGCTCAGGCTCAGCTGCTGGCGGCCCCGGTGAGGTGAGAGAGAAAGGAGAATATATGTCCTTTAACATGACAGAATGAAAGGTCGGACCATTTTTATTCACATTAAAAAAATCCCTATGAATTAGTTTCTTCTGCTTCGTTTAAAATTTCATCGAGCGCGGCGAAAAGTATCAAACAGGGACTGAGTACGAGAGAGAGAATGTTGTGACGTTCGGGATGAGAGAGCAGAATTGTTCCAGAAAGAACAAAATGGCTCACAAAGCTGCAGGGAAACTGATAGAATCTCGAATGAACACAGACACCGCAGCTTTGACACCAATCCAGCTGACCTGACCAAGGCGAGAAAGCAGGAGTTAGGAAACGTGACGGAGAGCCAGGAGAAGCTGTAGAAAGGAGGAAACGAGGAGACAGAGGGAGGAAACACTGGGGTCTTTTATCCGGCCTACAATGGCGGCCTTTCAATGGAGGAATTCGGCCGTCATTAATAATACATACAGTTCAGCGCGGTTCACTGCTGGGGGTTAAAGTTGAGAGTCGAGAGTCACGTTAAACATCGTCACCGCTACAGAAAAGAGAATGACGTCGTGGCTTCTTCGCCTCGGCCGATGGAGGAGACATCGGGTAACGATGGAGCGAGCGTGTTCATGTTCTCGCCTCGGGAGGTTGCAGCAACTTTTTCTAAGTCCTCCGGCAGGCAGATGGCATTCTGGGGGAATGTGATGTCAATGGTTCAGTGTTGTGGCCAAAACAGGAACGCGGTGGAAACGACACAATCCCCAGCCGCAATGTAATTACTGCCACTGCTAACACAATGGGAGCAATTCATCCATTAAAATAGGTGGTGTGTGTCTGCACTTCCCTTCTCTCTCTCTCTCTCTCTCTCTCTCTCTCTACGCTTACACACACACTCACGCAGACAGACACACACACACCATCAGTGCTGAATAGAATTAGTGATTAGAACGTCTCTAAAGTCCACTGGGGCTTTGCTGAGGACCTTGAATAGACACAAGTGACTGACTTCTCACCTCATAACAATGTCTCCTCTCTCTCACTGAGTGTGCTTTTGAAACGCAGCATTCGTGGCTAATGACTCAATGACCAGAAGTTTGCCACTGACATCACAATCCAGAACAACGGGAAGATGCTTAACTTTCTTCCGTTTCTCGCTGTTCCCGATTAATCTTAGTTTAAACGGTTCCTGATTAGAGACGGATTCTCTGGGCTGTTTGCAACCACAGCATCTGTTACATCTCTGCTGCCTGCCACACACACACAGAGACACACAGAGACACACAGAGACACACAGAGACACACACACACACACACACACACACACACACACACACACACACACACACACACACACACACACCCCGTGATTTGGTTCAGAAGATACAAAGTAAACAATCTCAGAGAGCGTTTAAGGTGACAGAGAGCTGCAGCTTCATGTTAAAGCAAATACCTGTTTGTATAGGAGACAATGACATCATACTACTACTACTGCAACTGCTAGAAGTTTGGAATTTTGCTTAGTAACCACAATTATCTTGCCATCAAATTTAGGACTCACCACTCAAAGTTTAGGACTTGAGACTACAAACTTTTGCAAAAATAGTAAAAAAAAAATAGAGCAAAAACCGCACAACAAGATCAAATCAATGATGTCGTCACACTTTCTATGTACAAATACTGCACAGGTGCAACACTTAAGTATAATATGAGCTTTTTGGTCGACAAGTTTCTTCTTTACAACAGCAGATCTGCAAATTGATGCACTTTGGAGCTTTGTTGAGAGGTTTTGTTGTCGGTGTTTAAATCCACAGACTGTTTAATGGAAGGCCGAGTTAAGATAAAAGGATCGATTTCCTCATCTGTCCGCATTAGTCTGGTCATGACGTCTACATGAAGGCTGCTGTCTGCCAATTAAACTCCAGTCTGAGCTGAGTCACAGAGCGGCAACACACGCCCTCTGTCTCTCGCCGCTCAATCAATACCCGTCAAGTCGATCCGCCCGTGACTCAGGCAACAGGTAAGGAGACCTCCAGAGGCCAGACGACCTCCGGCTGAACCCCGGCTAATGACCGCAGAGTCCAGACCGCAGTCACTTGGCTATGTTTAGCCGGGAATCCAGGACAAGAGGATCAGTTTACGCACACACACACACACACACACAAACACACATGGTTACTCACTCTCCTTAACATCAGAGGGAGAAGGAGAGAGAGAGAGAGAGAGAGAGAGAGAGAGGAGGGACAAACAGGGGATCACAAACTCTGTGCAGTTCCTGTTTGAAGTTTAAATGCTTAAATTACTCAATACTGACAGCACACACACACACACACACACACACACACATACACACACAGGATACCATGCATCGAGCAGCGAGGATCTAAAACACGTCTGCAGCCACGGCGGCATGGCGACAAGGCATTCAGGGGACCGAGCAGAGGGGCGTGATTCTCCGCGTGATGAGCGAAGGCCGACGCAGCGTTTTCTCTCCCAGCTGTCAGACATGACTGCGGCTGTCGTACCGGCGCTGCCACCTCCGCCAAGATCAACAAGCGGAGGTTTCACAATCACGCCACTTTCCTCTTTAATGGCCCATATCTGCTTTAAACCAACATCATTTCCCCATTTTACTTCCTGCACCCCCTCCACCTCACACACACACACCCACACCCACACACACACACACTGAAACAGCTCAAGCAGGAGGGACGTAACCTTGGTGTTTTCATATCAAGACAAGATATTACTGCAGGGCAAGAAGGTGTGTGGGTGTATATATATATATACTGTACATGTGTGTGTATGTGTGTGTGTGTGTGTACTGCCATTTTTCACCTAACATAACCCAGTCCATTAATCATTTGCAGACATTCTGTAGCACTACACTCTCACACCAGCACCATTTATAGCCCACGCAGACTCACACACACACACACACACACACACACACTGAGCTGCTCAGATTAATAGGGCGAAGCAGACAGAGGATAATAGAATCAAAACAACAAGGCCGAAGGGGGAAGAGGAAGAGAGAGAGAGAGAGAGAGAAGGAAGGAGAAACCGGAGGGGTGAGTGAGGAAGACCACGGTGACGATGGAGTCAAAGGTGAAACATGAAATAAAAATACATATAATTTTGTGTTTGGGGCTTCAACCCCCTGAGGTTGTGTGTGTGTGTGTGTGTGTGTGTGTGTGTGTGTGTGTGTGTGTGTGTGTGTGTGTGTGTGTGTGTGTGTGTGTGTGTGTGTGTGTGTGTGTGTGTGTGTAATTTGCGGGGAAATATTGTGGCATCTTTTCATATCTCACTCACATTTCGTAATCTCCTCCCCACACGTTTCGGTGCAGAGAAGCTGTCAAGCGTTATCTGGACTTTGTTTTAAAGAGACGTGTCGGGGATCTTCCCTTGACACACTGATATGATACACACCTAAACCAACAGCAGGAGCCACACACACACCTGAGCCCAGTCACCTGCGGTCTATTGCTGTGGAATGAGGGAGAGCGAGACACCCACACACACACACCGTGGTATCTATGGTGGATCATTAACGCTCGCCTGCTATGACAGGAAACACAGTGCAGAGGAGAGCGGTGGCCAAATAATGAAAATGCAATTTTCAAATAAAAATAACTTCGAAGTAATTGAGCTATATGAGAAGTCAATGGAGCAGATTTACATCGATCAATATGTATAATGGCCTTGTGTGTATCGTCTCTCAGTTAAACACAAACATCCTCCATCTTTAACATCTTTCTTGACTTGGAAGTCGATTTTCTTTTTTTACAATTTTGCCTTTCTTCATGCAGTTACCCAAACCATCCAGTAGGAGTCACTGATGCAGCGATAAGGACGACGACCATCTACCGACTTTCGAATGATAGCAAACATTGGCCTGTAAACTTCCATCTCTCCATTATACACCCGTTATGTAGATTTATCATCTGCCTTGGCAGCAGGGCGGCAGTCCAGCAGACTGACAGGTTGCCAGCGTGAGACTCTCAGCGCGGCGCCGAGCTCATCGCCCTTCACCGGAGCTCGGCGGCCGCCAGAGACCGACTCTTAAGATGCAAAGAAGCCACAAATTAATGATCCTGCCTTAAAAGTATATATATCTTTCTTTTATTTCCGTTTGTTGTTGTCATCACAGCATGGTCGCCTGCTGCACGGCGCTCTTTAATGATTCCGTATCATTCCGACTTTGTTTTCAAGCGATTAAAACACATTAAGGTAATCTGCTTCCAGCCATTTTACAATAACGATCTTGTTCATCCGTGCATGCGTTCTCAGTGCTGAAGTCTTTCCCAGCATGCATTGTGGTGAGAACATACAAACAAACCAACCAACATAGGAAGGACTCAGCTGGATTTGCGACGGTGCAAACCACCACATCGAGGCGTCGCTATTGATGAGGTTAATTTGACTCGTTGCCATGACAGCGTGACCCCTGACAGGCGACCTCATCTTAATGTTACACTACGATCATAAATCAGCATCAAAGCCACATTAAGGTCAGTGTCTCTAATCTGTTGTCATTCCTCTCATTGTTGTGCGTTATTGACGTTGTAATGAGTCACATTATCGATCGAGTATTGAATCCGGACACACTCCTGCTTCCTCACTAATAGCACCTTTTTCCCCCCCAGAATGATTTAATTTCAGACACATTTGAAGCCTTAACAAGTTAACAAGTGAACTCCTTCCTGCATTCAGGGGAATGTTGTTTCCGTCAGTCATTTTCCTTATCAACCGGGAGGAGCGTCCTTGAGATGAAGGTCATAAAATGCAGGATCAATGCTGTCATGTGTGTTTGCTATGATGTGCTCCATTAAACAGGATCTGACCTTGTTACCTTCACTAACAACCTCAGGACACGTTCACTCTCTTCATGTTTCACCTCCTTCCTCAACATCACTACAATCTGTATTTCCTCCTCACACACTGTTTCCGCCAGAGATCTGAAGTTAACTCCCATAACTTTGGTTGCCGTTCACACACTTCCTTTTATTTTTAGCTGCGCTCCTCCTCCTCCCTCCTCCGTGCTGATTTTCACTTTCTCTGCCTTTTTGTTTGTGCCAACAGCACATTTTTTATCGCCTTTCCTTCTCGGCTTCTCGTTCCCACACCTTCCTCTTCCTCCCAGGCAGGAGCAAACACCCCTTTATTTAACCTCAGCTCATCGCGAGGCCACACTCATCAGTCTTATCAGGCAAGCCGCGGCGTCTGACACTGCGAGTCATCCGGCCGTGACGGAGCTGAAACTGCTTATAGACGTTACAGAGGAAAAGGTTGACGTTTGCTAAATTTGACAGAATAAACCAAACAGACCGAGCCATTTTCACTCACTATGATCAGACGTGAGCTCATGAGACGTCACTGAGTTAGCCTTGGCTTGAAAACGACCTCATCAGATCGTCGTGACCTCGTTGCAAGAAATCACCGACGGGGCGTTGAGGAACAGTCGGGCGATCGCTCCGGCTGATCGATCGCGGCAGCGAGAAGCCGCAAGAGAATCAACACGAATCAAGGCAGGAACAGCCGCAGAAATATTGATCATAAAGCTGGAGACAGTTGAAATATGACAGCCTTGTGCTCTCTGACACACACACACACACACACACACACACACACACACACACACACACACACTTTGTTCCTCCCTTATTGCTCGGTCTCCTCTGTCTCGCTCATTCTCAACGTTATCACAGTTAAAATTCCTGAAATAATCAAAATTATTTCCTTTTTTAAAACTTCTATTTATGCTTTTATGTGTGACCGGGTGCATTTCTGACAGTTTGATGGAAATTGTCCACTGGGGTCAGTCAACGCTCTCATTCCCTCCAGGCCTCAGCGTCAGAAGCATTCCCGCCCTCAGTCACAGCGTCTCGACAGGCCATCGCTCATGCTGCATAGTTGTCATTCTTCCTCCGCAGCATTGTCGCAGATAGTGACACCATAAGTGCGGGCTGAGTCCTAAATAGACGGTTATGTGCCGCGCTTCAGCAACACCAAGCTCAAAGACGTGTGAAAGAGACGGATGAGTCCAGAGTTTATCCTCCGAGGGTCTGATGGACACGAGCCGTGATGGAGAGATCTCCATCCTCGCCAAAGGTATAAGAGTGTGTGCAGGCAAAACGTCAAGCCTCACACACACACACAAAATTCTCAATTTGTTACAATGTTGTCATAGTAACGGGTCATCCAGTATCTGTATTCTGCTGTTTCTATGCTGAAGATCTCTGAGGGAAAAAAAATGCAGCAATACCTCTTCCAGTGTACTCAAGGTTTCTATGAGTTCAGGTGCCAACAATGATATACAGCAGCACAGTTCACATACACTGTGTATACTCTGCCCCGGATGATAAATCAAGTAAATGTGTACTTTAAAACGCCTCACGCCCTCACACAATATAAACACACCTTCTCTTAAGTCACACACAAATAATCCATTAAAAACACACACTCTAAAGGAACTAGAGGATGTCGAAGTAGGAGAGTAAATATGTTCTGTCTGGGCCTTATGGGTATTTATTGGTGTGTATAGTCGATAAAAAGGTCCTTAAGGAGTGCTACATTTGTCGTCCCTCTTTGGTCCGAAGTACAAACTGAAAGTATTTAAAACATTTCCCAAGTGTCATTAAGCCCAGCAGCAGTAAAGTAACAACGGTGTGTGTGTGTGTGTGTGTGTGTGTGTGTGTGTGTGTGATGATACTATACTGAATGTACATGCATTAGGACGCTCATTCAATAACCTGCATCCGATTGTAAGTATTGTGACTGTTGGGGAGATTGTAGTAGAAGAATTTACCAGTAGTTCCTAAAAAAGTACTTTTAGAACAAAAACATACATCACTTCAGATTTATAGATGTGTACTGGTGCATGGCGATCAGTTTCAAGATGCCCGAGTTCACTTGATGAGCAAACATGTAACCGAAACTTATCAATGAGCAAACAATTGACCCAGTATGACATATTACTTCCTTATTAGACAGTAAACATGCAGTATGTGAGGTTTTAAATCCCTGGCTTCATACTGAGATATTACTATGAATAAGTACTTCAATTGTCCCTCACTGTTATTTACCATATTCAGATAATTTCATTTGAACATTAGGTACTATATTCATAATGATGTCATGGTTATTTAATGTGAGATGCCATTTGCCACACACAGATGTACACTCATATGTATATGAATCACCATCACTACACACTGACTACCTAACACAGTCAGAAGTAATCCTGACTGAGATCGCTTCACTCTTTATGGTACATTTATCATATAGTTTCCATCCCTCTGCACCTTATCTCACATACTGTATGTTTGCTCTGTCACTGTGCGTTAGAACATCCTGCTATACGTCTCTGTCCTGGTACGTAAAATGTACTCGTATGTACGCAACACCCGGGCCCGCAATATGTGCAAAATATAAACGGCAGCGATTGGCTACAAAGGTTACAGTTAACCTTTAAAGGTGAAACTGTTACAGTCACATAAGCAGGTGCAGTAATCAGTCATCAGTAACCTGTTTGGAGCATTTTAAACACTTATTGAGGCCAAATTCACGGCTATAAACCCAAATACTTTCTCCATGACCCACAAACGTCATCATGACAACATAATCACCTTCAACCAGGATTAAAATGGGATTAAGACGTTTCACTTTTTAACAGAAGGTTTTAGTGTCGCAGGCCCTTTGTGACAAATCTCACCGTGAATCATCAAAGAACAGAAGCTCAGTGTTTCAGTGAGCTGGTCCAGGACTGTGTTTCCCTCTGGGAGGCCACGCCACCACCAAGAGTGCCCCCCCACACACACACACACACTTGTGTGCAAACTTTGTTCTACCATCTATCTCTACTCTTAACTCTTCTCTTTGTTCTCCTTTGTATCGCTGCCTAAAGCCTCCTATTCAAACTGTATTCCACTGAGGGGGATGAAGCTCAGCGAGGAGGAGGATTCATTCCGATCCTATATTCGGAATAAAGGGAGGCGGATGAAAGAAGAAATGGAGGTGAAAGGTGGACAAAAAAGGATGGGAGGAGATTTTGGCAGGCATCTGGACTCAAGACGATGTCAGCGTGAAGCCTTCTCACAAACCTCAGCTGGAGGAGTTACACAATAATGTAGGAATAAAAGAGATGATTAGATATTATAGATACTTCATGCTCACATCACATGGCTCTCTGTGAAATATCACCAATAAACAACAACAAACGGCCACTTAAATAACATCGCCAGTGCCTCGGAGCACTATTAATTAACACACACACACACACACACACACACACACACACACACACACACACAGACAGACACACACATACTTTTGCGAAGGCCAGTCATGCACGGCGGCCAGGAAATCAAAAGCCGTTTGTATTCATGGTGTCTGTTGGGAGGAAGGCGGTTGGTTGGCTTCCTGTGTCCACAGCAACAATAACAGGGGGAGTCCAGGGGTCCGCGCGACGCCCCCCCCCCCCCCCCGCATTAACAACGCAGTGGCATGACAGAGCGTCAGTGAGGCCGTCCGAGGCGACGCCAAAGGGGGGAGGGAAGAAGAAAGGTACCACTCTCTATTCCTCCCTCGTCTACTCTCGCTTCCTCCCAACAAAGCCGAGCGGCGGCGGCAGAGGCGGCGGGGGCGAGGAAGAAGAGCGATCCCGAGCTGAAGGTCTACTTCTGCCATGACAACAACAGCACGAATGTTGGACACAAAATGCCACGTAAACCACACTGCTATCTGAAAAACACACATCAGTCTCAATCCGTGGCTTTGTGCATTTTTAAATAGAAAATTTATTGACAAGGAAAACAAGTGGCCCCAAAGGTCGCGTACAGGCCGACACCTGACCTCACGTCACAGGTTTACACAGACATCAAACATCTATGGAGTTAGTCAGGAGGAGGAGATACTGGTTTACTGCACAGAAGTATAGAATGATCACGACACAGAGCGACACGTGGAGGATTTACTCGGAGGTATCTGAGAGGAGGAAGTCTTCAGTATTTTAATGGAGTAACAAAGTGCGTGATAGAGTGTTTACGTCCGCTCGGCTCCTTTTTCGGAACGCTGAGATTCCCCTCCGCTGCAATAAACAGCGGAAAGGATTCTAGGGCGGGGTAGTCGATCCTCCACTCACGATATTTGACACTCATGCATAATCATCATGCTGGTTTATCAAAGAAAAACAAAGAGTCTAGAGCTAAACCACGCAGATTGGAAATGTCACAACATCCTGTACAGCGCAACCTCAAGGAAACACACACACACACACATTCACGGTAGCGTTGCGTATACACCGAAATACTCCAGAACGTGATCTGTTTCCCGGGGAGGGTTAGAGGAAAACGCGGAGGGATCCGGCGGCATTCCTCTCCCCTCCATCAGTCAGGAAAAGGATGGAAAGGGAAAAGAGGTTTCATCCTCCGAGTCATAGTGCAACAGATTCAGTGCATTTACACGTTTCCACCTCAGCTCATCTTCACTTTCGGCACCCAGAAACCCCCTCAGCTTTCATTTTTCAGTCCTGTTTTAACTGAAACAACAAAATGTGGAACGAGGACGTTAACGCCTGAAGGTCAAAACCTATTAACATCTCCCCTCCCCCCAACGCACGGCGGAGACCGATCCTAACGTTCGGTTTGTGCAAAGTTTAAGCAACGACAACGAGAGAGTGAGAGACAGAAAAAGAGAGACAGGGAGAGCCAGAGAGAGAGAGGAGGGAGAGACAGAGAGAGTGAGAGAGTGAGAGACAGAGGGAGAGCGAGAGAGCGAGAGAGATAACGAGCGAGAGTGAGAGAGATAGAGACAGAGAGTAAGAGAGCGAGAGAGAGACAGCAAGCAAGAGAGTGAGATAGAGAGAGAGAGAGAGAGAGAGAGGGCCTGGTGAATGATGGCTCTAACATCTGCAGTACGATACAGTACAGTTTCATAACGATATAGCTTATCAACGATACACGATCACCGACTGGCTGCAAAGCGAGTGATGGTTGGTTACCACGGGGTTAAACGGGGGGATTCGTCCTACATTATAGTTCTGTACATTATAGACAATCAACCCAGACGTCTCGCACAGCCTTCAGTTCAGTCCACAGCGCGTTCATGTCCAACATCAGGTCCACAGTGGTTCAGACGACTGAACTCTCTGTCTTATCCGACTCTGCACCCGGAGCTCCTCTCGGTCCTGCGTCCCCCCACCCGTCACAGCCTCCTGTCTCCGTTCTCCACGTACTCCGCCAGGCTGTTGAGCGCCGTCTCCTCGCTCTTGGACTGCAGCACGTGCTCGCCCTTCCTGGAGGTCTTCTTGGTGGCCCGCGAGAGCTTCCTCCTGAACGTGTCCCCGGCCAGGAAGTAGAGAATAGGATCCACGCAGCTGTTGAGGCTGGCCAGCCCGCGCGTCACCTGGTAGGTGGCGTAGACGCGGTTGTTGAAGTCGCACATGTCGGGGCTCTGGAAGTACAGCCGGGCCCTCATGTTGAGGTTCTTCATCACGTGGAAGGGCAGGTAGGAGACGGCGAAGACCGCCAGCACGATGATAACCAGGTGGATGGATTTCTGCCGCAGGGGCGCGTTGTTCATGTCGTTACATATCAACGCCTTCACAATCATCCCGTAACAGCCCAGGATGATGATAAAGGGGATGCAGAACCCGAACACAGTCAAAGTCATGCTGTAGATAAAGTAACCGGGTAACTCGTCCACGGTGGTGGTGTCGTAACAGGTGGTGGCGTTGCGTTTCAAGCCGGTCCTGGAGTAGTAGAGGATGGGCGAGATGGCGCCCACCACCACCGCCCACACCAACGCGCTGGTGATGACGGCGTTCTTCTTCTTCAGCCGGCCCAGGGACTTGAGCGGGTGGACCACGCCGGTGTACCTGTGCACGCTGATGCAGGTCAGGAACAGGATGCTGCCGTACAGGTTCACGTGGAATATGAAGCGCTGCAGCCGACACAGGACGTCGCCGAATATCCAGTCGGTCTTGTTGAAGTAGTAGAAGATGAGGAAGGGCAGCGAGAGGACGTAGCAGAAGTCAGCCAGGGCCAGGTTGAACATGTAGACGGAGATGCTGCTCCACGGCCTCATGTGGCACACGAACATCCAGATGGCCAGACTGTTGCCCACCAGGCCCGTGATGAAGACCATGATGTAGACGGTGGGCAGGTAGTAGAACTGGAAGCCGGTCTTGGTGAGGGAACATCCTCTGGTGTGGTTGTGGAGGTCGGTGACGTTCAGCAGGGAGGTGAAGTTCAGGTCGGCGGTCATGGCGTCAGGGGGCAGCGGGGGCTCCTTTTACTGCACCGGGGGGGGGAGGGGGAGGAGGGGGGGATGAAGAGGAGGGAGGAGGTGATTTGACTTGCATACTAATATTCCTCCCAGATTAAATAGTAGATCATAACACTCTTAAATCAGGTTTAAGCTTCACAAACACACCCGGTCATGCACAGACTAGAAGTTCAAGCACCAAACTTAAAGCTGCAGAAACGCCTACTCCCAGGTGTATGTGTGTGTGTGTGTGTTCGTGTGTGTGTGTGTGTCTTCCCGCACTCACCTCTGACACGCACTTGTCTTCCACATTCCTGTAGCCTTTCCGCGGCTGCAAACACGCGTCCAGTCGGCGGGGCGGTGGAGGCGTCGGGCGGCGTCAGGTGTCCCCGTCCTGCCGCGGCACAGCTCCGGGGAAAAGTTACGATCCAGCTGGTGTGTGACACTTGAAGGAGCCGCAGGGGGGGAAACTACCGCGGTGTCCGGGACGCAGGGCGCTGATTTCCCCCCACAACAACAAAAACAACAACAACAACTACAACAACGGCGGCGGTGGCGATAGTGGCGGTAGAAGCGCGGCGGAGGAGCGGAGGCGGCGGGGAACAGCTGCAGACTCTGACACCGAGAGAGAGAGAGACAGAACCACAAACAGGCTCCGAGAGAGAGAGAGAGAGAGAGGAGCGGAGAGGCTCATGCGGTGGAGAGAGAGAGAGAGAGAGAGGGGAGGTAGAGCAGAGCAGAGCAGAGCAGAGCACGATCACACACACACACACGCATACACACACTCTCACACACTCACTCTCCCTCTCTCTCCGCCCTCCTCCAATCACACCGCGGGGTTTGTCATGATCGAGATTCGAAACGGATTTGAGAGCGTAATGAGGAAGACTGAGCCTTTATTATAACAGAATTACCTTAATCACGCTAAAACACATGGAGGCTGCGTGTGTGTGTACCAGCTGCTGATCAAGCACACGGTAGAGTTTGAGCTATAATATGGGATTTAGAGTGTCAGAGTGAGATTAGGAGAAATGATTCTTATTATCAAAGTGGCACAATACAGATCAGGGCGTCTTTATCATTGAACAGGAGGTCAGCCATGTTTGTTATAGCCTCCACAGATTTTTCATAAAGGTTTTCTGCTGTTATCCTTCAATCGGGATGAGTCAGGAGGCACTAAAAGCATGAATACAATAAGAGAATACGACAGAAAACAAATGAATCCACAGCCTGAGGCATTGTGTGTGTCAAAGTGTGTGTGTGTGTGTTTGCGGAACAGCCAAGGACAAAGCAGGCGAGAGTAGGAGAGAGCCACAGGTTAAGTTAATTACGCCACCGCGCCAAACATCTTAAAAAGAGCGAGGGGGTGGAGCCAAGCAAGGCAGCAGCGATAATCTAATGGATTTACAAAGAACACAGAAGACGGAGGATGGAGGATCAGCGTGAAAGCAAATGGAGGTGAGGTGAAGATGCAGGTGAGCAACTAACTCAATGTAAACAGGTGTAGGGATTGAAATGTGTTATGGCACAAGAACACTCCTTTATTGGATTGGACTGCAGCACAGCAAGATCCTGTGTGTTAGTTGTGTTCTTTCCTGTTATGTCTTTGTGATCTACTTCCTGGTAGCTGTTTCAGTTGTTCTAGTCCCTCTTGTCTGTATGCTTTGTGTTTCTGTTCGTCCTTTACGTCTTTTGTTTTTGGTTGATTTGCATTTTCGACGTTGTGCCCTGAGATGTTTGTCTTCCCGTATTTGTTTTGAGGTTTTTCCAGTTAGTTCCTCCTTGTATCTCTAATTTCCTTGCGTGTCGGGTGTCATTAAACGTCTCGTCTTGTCTGTTCTGTTTGTTCCCCGTGTCGCCTGCGCCTCCAGGCCTCCTCCCGGTCTCTGATTCAGCTTCGGCGTTCCACTCTGGGCTAGAGCGTAACAAGGCCGTACCACTTTTCACAGGGGGGCCATAAACGTGACACTTCATCTTGTCTGACACCCTCTGAGAAACTTTCCTTTAATGGAAAACCTTTATTCATCAGCCAGGAGAGCAGGAGGTCTGTATGTGTGTGTGTCAGGCAAGTGTGCTCACATGGACATTGAGTGTGTGAGTGTGTGTGTGTGTATGTGTGTGGTTGCGGCTCTAGCCAGTGCACAGCAGCTTAACAAGCTTCCGAGTCTTGATCGATCGTGTTGTCTGGCGAGATAAAATAACTCAGAGTGGCAAAGCAAAGATGAATGAATCTTCTGGAGCAGACTGAGTTCTGATTATTCTGATTACGCCTCTCCAGACTCATTTGCACGGCGCTTGTTGACGACCTGCGATGTCCTTTCCGCCTGCAGCAGTTTGATTCATACCGATGTGGCAGAATGGCAGCAGCCTCGGTTAGCTAATCAGTTCAAGAAAGCTAGTGTGCATGTGCCAAAAACGGAGAGAGATGGAATGCGGCCCTGGTGGATTACACTCTCTCGGAGTATTGCACACACAGCAAGCGTGCAGCTGTTGACAACGAGGCGAAGGCAATGAAAACAGAGCTTTTGTCACGGCTGACTGGGTCCCGCGTAGTCAGATTGAAGCCGCGCCTTGTTGGCTTTCATGTCCGCCATCAATCTGCAGCTCACAGACAGAAAGGCAATGAGAGGCGAGGAAAAGTCTCTAAAACAGAACGGAGAGCAAAGAGGAGAAACCTCCTCTGCATCCGTCATTACAGCTCGCTGCCGTTTCATTGAAGCGAGATGACAGCAGGCCCGGAGACGCATCGGGGGGAGGAGGGGGCGGGGGGACTGGACACACACACACACACACACACACACACACACATGCACACACAAACACACACACAGAGAGATGATTAATACGAATGAAGCTACGTCCTCCAGCATGGCAGAGCAGCTGCAGCGTGTCCAGAGGAGCTAACTGTGAGATACGTGATGTGCTTTGTTAAATTAAAAAAATGTTATGTAAATGAGAACAAAGCAAACCAAAAATTAAAAAATCTAAATTAGGACTCAGTATCCTTCTAAAATGGACCTTTTTGATCACAGGGACAACAATCCAAACCCTAAATCCAACCTGAATCAATCTAAGTTCATCTTCACTTATGTCTGGATTTGTTTACATGGTCCCAAATTAAACTCATTACAGCAAAATTTACAAAATCCAACATGCAGGCGCCTCATTTCTGCCTGTTGCCTCCATATTTACTGTATGCGTAACACACTCGTGCTCGTTCTCCAAAAAACTTGACTCGACTCGACTTTCTGTTGCGTCTACATTCTCGCAGCTTTCGGCACGTTTGGTATTTTCACTCAGGCTGCAGGGCGTCCACGTCCAGGGTCCAGAGGGTCAGCGGTGTAATCCTGCCACGTGCCTCCAGGTTTGAAGTCCGATAAGGCCAAAATGTGAAGCTTTCCACTTATCATCACGGTACGGATCGTCGCCCTCCAGCTCTCCCCCCCGAAACAGCCAGACTTCCTGTTCTATTTGGCTTTAGCCGGGAAGTAATCCAGCGAAACGCACGGCGGCGGAAGCGTGTTATTGCAGACGCTTCTTAAAACAGGTCGTTGGGTGACAGATGCAGCTGAGATTCTGTAGAATGCAGCTGCACTTAACTCTAACAAGCCCACTGGGTGCTGTACCAAGCGGCAGCACTGAGGGGGGGATTTAATTCCATCGCCCAGACCTGTAAACCCAGCGGGAATGGGATAACATTTGTCTTGGGGTCCCGGAGGAAATCATCATGACAAGTGTAAAACACGGAGGGGGGGGGGGGGGGACATTGTCTCTTCGTCTTCGTCTCTGACCTGTTGTGCTTCGCCGTCTCCTCCGATAACCAGAGGCTGAGCGGTGAACATGACATCTGTCTCATTAACTGAACTGTGACAATGTGATGAGGAGAATCAGATGGAGAGTCTTATTAGCACACTTACACTCTCACACACACACACTCGTCTCATAAGGAAAATCCAATTTGACGGATTAGAGCGAGACACGTTTTTTCCCCGTCTTCACTTTGAAGTGTTCTCATCTCGGTCCCTAATCCTCCCCGGAGCCCATTTTTACCTCCTTTGTTGCTCATCTAATTGTTTTCCCGCCTGCCTTTATGCACTTTGTTATTTTCTGATAAATTCATTGCTTTCCTTCCGTTTTCACTCATCCGTTGGCCCACGCTACACCAAACACACACACATGTGCAGATAGAGATTCCGCCCGTATTGATCTTTCTTATCAGCTGTCCTGCAGACTGGGCTGCAAGAGAATAATGAAGCCGTCTTCCTCGCCCTCGCGCTGCGCTTCACTCCGCTTCACTCCGCTTCATTCCGCAGGTATTCTTTAATGCTTCCCCTCCATTACGCTCCGTTTGTTTCAACTAAAAATACTTCCATCCGCATTTACTGCCTTCCCTCCCTGCACCACTGAGAGCTGTGTGTCTCTTGCCCACATGGAAGCTCTCAGCGCTCTGTGTTTTCTCATGCTTGTCCAATGTTTCCAGCCTAAACACTCATTACGACCGGCCTCTATTTTGCCAGCGATTTGTTGTTTTTTCTTACACTATGAGCCCCCGGAAGATGAAAGCATTTAGCCAAATGTCCTTTAATAGCCCGTCTGATAGCTTGGCAGACTTTCTCTGTGGGCCGTGTCCAGGCTCCTCTTGTAAGAACATTGGACAGATAACTCAGTGCCAAACTCAGGAACATAACGTGATAAGAATGTGTCATCAGCACAAATGGTCAGCGGTCGTATTCTGCACGTGGGGCTCCACTGACATGAAGGATTTCATCTGGTGGGCAGCGGAAATCTGATTTACTGTATGTCTATATTTGCTCTTTCTGGTGCAAAGTGTGTCACGTGACTTGGCATGAGCAGTGTGCAGCGTTTGAACTATGCATTGTCAGTGTGTTCACCAGCAGCAACAGATAAACGCAGCAAACATGCAGAAGAAGAAGAAGAAGAAGAAAAACGCTGAGTGAGATTGCAGAGCCGCAAAATAACAGGGAATATGGAGATTTTGGGCAAAAAAAAAAAAAAGGAAATATTTAGAGGAAGGCAAATGTGCTAACAGGAGAATAAAACTTTCACATTTTGTAAAAGAAAGTTGACATTTCAAGTGTGAATGATGCGGATATGAGCAAACAGGAAACGTTGAGTTTTGGTTTCTGCTTCACAAAATGAGGAAACGTTTCACACCAGACGATTCTGAGTAACAGGAAATGAATCTGCAGACTCAGTACAACACAGATTTACTCTATTTCTCTTAATATTAAGACTTCATTCTCAAAATCTATCCCCCCCAACTGTGACCCTAATACTTGTTCTGTGGTGCAGTAAAGAAATACTACCTCCACCAAGGCCAAACAAGCATGTGTTTTGTTCTAATTATAAGCTAATAATCTATTGGTAGTCTATGATGAGATACAAATAGACCCGGTTATCAAACGAAACTGTGAAATCAACAAAAACATTGAAACACTCACAATCTAAAGTCTCTTCTCATCTCTCTTGATTCTGTATCGTCAGTGTTCATAGGAGTGTGTGATGCCTCTGGTAGGAAGCGCTGACTCGGAGACCTTGACCGAGTGCGAGAGAAGTTCTATATCTGTGACATTCATGACTCGTCTAAATTAAAGTTCAACTCTTCCTCGTGTGAGTACGGTGGAAAGCACTGTTCAGACGGGATGGATTTTTAAAAAGAAAGGTCAGCGAAGTCAGGTGGAGTGTTTAGACTTGAGTAAACCGCAAACAAACACACACACACACACACACACACACACAAACAAAGGTCAGTTGCTCCCTAGGGCTCCCTGACCATAACTGTGATCAACAGGCTGAAACGTAGAGCGGATCCCACATGAAGTTGCATCCATCCCTCCGTCCGTCTGTCCCTCCGTTCTCCTGGTCCGCCCTCACTTCTCCCTCCATCACGTCTCCAGTCTATCAGCGTTTCCCCGTCTGTCAGTCTTGACCCGCGCGCTGGAGCATCGTTTTACTTTTGCCGGTCCACGTCGAGCACCGGGGCTTTTCTATAATCTGATCAATGCGGCTGAATGTCACAGGCTTTCTATCAAGCAGAGAGAAGGTCAGCGTGTGTGTATGTGTGTGTGTAAATACCACAGTAATGTACTAGCTGCACCTCAGCCCGGGTCTAGCCTTGCAGTTTACCTCCAGTACAAGTATGCAAAGAATACATAGCGATAGATGATCCAGGGAAGTACAAAGCTCCCTACAGGTTTAGGTTTATTAAAGCATCATTTCCACCTAAACTGAAATGAACCTCCATGATGTTTTGTTTTGCACGATTCTGTGTTGCCGCCATCGATCAGGCCAGACGCTCGTTTCCGTTGGGATCAAATGTTTAGAGAAGTGAAGTGGTGCTCGGTTAACGATTTTATCCGCCCGACTTTATTCACAGTTATTTAGCAAACATCTGCATCCTGATGAATATCAGAAAGTCACAAATGTGGCACCAGGAAATGGAAGGAATTTGTTGTGTAAACTATTTATTTTCCTGCACGTTCACATTTTAACCATTTTTGGTTTGTTCTCTGCTCTTCCTGAGCTTAACACACACACACACACACACACACACACACACACACACACACACACACACACACACACACACACACACACACACACACACTTGTTTACTACATGCACTGTAGCCGATCACTCCTCTCCCATCTGCAGCAACACTCAGCCCATCAGTGATCTCAATCTAATTTGGCCTCTGCGAGCTCCCATAGGATCACACAACAAAGGCCTGAAGTCTCTCACACTGTTATGTAATCTTAACCTTATTTATGCTTGTTTTAGAAAAACAAGACTGTAACAAAGTTAAGGAAACACGATACAGGATGCATATGTGTTTACAGAAGCTTCTGCTCTTTACACCAAAGGCATTAAGGGCGTCTGTCAGGGTAAATGATGACAAACTTGGCCTCAGATAAGTTTGTCCACACGGTCAGTCTGTGTGTGGCCGAGGAGAGAGAGTCTGAGGTCCAGAGGCGTCCACAGGCCAGTGGAGCATCAGGGCGAAATGCAGCTGTAAAGAAGTCTGACAAATAAAAAGATCATTGTTTTAAGCTTTATGTCTATTGGCTGTAGGTCCAGTCCGGTTTAACTGTATAGCACAGGATCATATAGGAAGTCTCAAAGGGTTTCACAGGCCCACACATCAACGGATCCTGAGCTCTCAAAGAAGACAAAGGAGGTTTGACTCCTCATGAAGGAGGAGAATGAATGGACGAAACTCTGAGAGAGGAGATTCAGTCGAGTCCATAAAGATGAGAGTCAATGAGCGAGAACCAAGATGGGAGTCCAAAAACCAAGAACCATGATAGAGCAAAGGATTGTTGGAGACCCTAAGGCCCACAAGCACAGATGGACATTGACCAGCGCCAGGGATTAAAGGCCACAATGAAGAGATGATGACAAATCAGAGCTCCACCATTTACACAACTGTTAACCCACGAGTTAACAGTTGCAACAAAGTTCCTAATTTTCACCTTCAAATCTCCTCTGTATGACACAAACATCTACATCTCTGAACCAAAGGTGATGGAGTCGCTTCAGTCAGACTGTGTTCTTGTGTTCAGTTTGGTCCTTAGAGAAGTGAAAGTAAAGGGCTGTGCACTCTAACTGAAGAGTGCTGCACACATTACAAAAAGAAGATACACAAGAGACACACACTTCCAGTTAACAAACCTCTTCTGAAGTGATAAGACGTCATAGGTGGATGACGGGATGGATGGATGGAGGGATGGATGTAGGGACGGATTGGAAGGACTGCTGTCTAATGAAACTCCATTTGTCGCAGCAGCGGTTGGGAGGAGGGATGGAGAGCTACTGAGAGGTCGGCGAGGAAGAGGATGAGCTAATGGTGCACATTAGAGTAAATCTCTCCATATGGGGCGACTAATGCTGACTCACACAGACTCAGGAGCTTAAGAGATACAGGAAGACGTAGAGGATGTACATCATCTTTCCGCCCCTCTCCCGCCGTAGATGTTTCCAGGAGAGGCCTTCATCGATCTCCACTCGGCCAGCATAACAACACAACCTAATCCGATTTTAATCGAGTGTTTCCTGGAGGACTTCCGCTCTCGCCCCCCGACCTGTAGCCGGAGCGTGTGGCACTGCTGAGCGGAAACGGGATGTAATTGTCGCGCGTCTGTGAGCGAAATTCCGATTTCCTGCAGAGGCGCGCAAATCTAATATCGCTCCTTACAATGTTATCGTCTCGGAATGAAGCGCAATCATGAAAGGCGGCTGATGACAAATGGAGGGAAGTCGGAATAAGAAAGAGAGAAGGAAACGGCTCCGTCAAACTTTTCGCATTAGATGAGCAAACCGCCGGAAAATTGCTTCATGAAAAATAATAAAGGTTTGGTGCAGAGAGACGGCTTTGACAGAACACGATCTGTGGTGTGTACGGCTACGTGTCCAAGCATGTAAAGAGGGATACTGTGCAATCTGGCAACGCAGCTAATGCCTTGGGAAAAGAGAGAGAGAGAACGAGAGGGAGAGACGAAAGGACGAGAGAGAGAGAGGGAGAGAGAAAGAACGAGAGAGCGAGAAAATGAGAGAGTAAGAGAACGAGATAAAGAGAGAACGAGAGAGAGGACGACAGGTACAATCTACAACGGCATGATGCAACAAGTACTCTCTCTCTGTGCCTGTCTGTCTGTCTGTCTGTCTCACACACTTCATTTGCATACACATGTGGCAACAAAGCGATCAACCGTAGTTTCTCAAGAAATCACATTCCAACCTCGTGAATCATTCCAGAAATGTCCTTAAAAAGGTGTGTGCACATTCAAAGCACCGCTGGATGAAGATTTGAATTGTAAATACAACACAAAAATCCCTACAAATACAAGAAAGGTGCCTCTCTCTCTCTCTCTCACTCTCTCTCTCCCCCCTCCAGTCTATCAATATTCGGCACCTCGGCAGAGGAGGAAGAGCGATGGATGAAGAGCACGGGGGGGAGGAAGAGTTAAAAGGCAGATAAAAGGACAGCACATGAAGAGAGGAGAGATGTGACGACGGGAGGCCTCGCCGACTGTCAAAGGGGCGCAAAGAGAGAGAGAGAGAGGGGAGGGAGGGAGAGGGAGGAATCGACGAGGGACAAATAGAGAGATGTGAAGAGAGAGAGAGAAAGAAAGACAGAGAGAGAGAGAGGGGAGGGAGGGAGAAGGAGGAAGCGGCGAGGAGGAGGGACAAATATAGAGATGTGAAGAGGGAGAGAAAGAAAGAAAGAAAGAAAGAAAGAAAGGAGGGAAGAAATCCTTTATTACAGCCGGGAGAGAGCAGGAGGAAGAGGAGGAGGACAGCCAAGAATGAAACAATCCTTCCTTTCTTATTATTGGAGGCAAAGGGAATAGACAGGAAGGCAGCGAGGCATCATGGGAGAGCTGAGGCATTTCATTTGGGGTGAAGAGAGCGGAAAGGCCGGCAAACTGAAAGAACCAACACAGTATTTAACTCTCAGTCTCAACAAGATGAAGACTTAAATACTGCTACGCTGAAGCAAACGTCATGGTAACGGTGCTCACGTATGACAGTGTGTCTTCAGACGTGGAAACGCTCAAAGTGCAGCCACTTCAGATTTAACCACGCATCATATTTCAGTGACGAGCCTCCGAGCGTCCAGCTGACAGAGATTTAACGATACGGAACGTCGGCAGATTCCACATCTTCGATTGCGAACGCGAAAGAGGAAATTGAGTTCAGGGGCGTGTGTGTGTGTGTGTGTGTGTGTGTGTGTGTGTGTGTGTGTGTGTGTGTGTGTGTGTGTGTGTGTGTGTGATTTATATCAAGCCGCCCGACTTCCTTCCTTAATATTTGGGAGAGTAATGTCTTCATCTCCGCCTCTTCTTCTTCCCCTTTGTTTTTTCACTCCCTACACTTCCTGTTTCCTCACACCCACTTATCCAAATAACAGATTGATTGATTAATTGATTGATAAATTAACTGAACGATTGATCATATTAGTCTCATTCGCGTTGTTTTAGATAGATAGAAAGACAGGATGATGTCATAGCATGTTCCTCCTCTAACCTACAAGGAAATCATTGTTGGATTAGAAAGTAAACAGATGACATGCGGACCAATCTGAATGATTTTCCGGATTTGTGAGTGTGGCTCTTTGTGGGAACCTGTTTGTCCCCCTGCAATGAATTCTGAGTCACAGTTCCAGTGAAATTTATTCAGACTTGAGTTACTGAGGAACTGCAGCTTCAAGGTTTGGCTGCGCACATGAATACAGGCGGGGATGAAGGTCACAGCGGGGAGGCTGGGCGCTGGAGCAGGAAATAGCATCCAGTTCACTCGGCCAAAACCTCAAAAACGGCCACCTCTACCCTCCCCACATGTTTCGGGAAACTCATTCCAAATATTTAATGAGAGCCGAGACACGATAAGACCTCGGATTTAGGGGAGAAGAGGATCAATCTGGGCAAAGACGACGACGGTGGTGGCAAAGGCAAAGGCGAAGGCAGTCAGACATGCTCTCTGCTCTGATGACTATCTGGCATTGGCACTTCCTGTTTCCTGTTTGGCCTCCAAATAATTACAGCGCGAGAATACGATTACAGCCGTGATAAAATGTGGCAGCGGCAACATGGGAATGAGGGGATTTGTAAGAACATCCAGGGTTGGAATATCAGGATTAAGAAGGTGTTTAGTAACAGATGGGAAACGTGACGGGATTCAACATCTAAATGAAATGTTAATTGAGGAAGAGAAGCGTCTACAAACTTTTCTCTACAATCTTTCTCACTCTAATAAAGCACTTTCACGTGAACAGTTAAAGTATTGTGATAGAGACTGACATCATGCTGTATATACGTATGAGAGATGTTTGTGGCGAGAATCCCGATTTTGTCAGGAAATAGATTTTATTTCGCACTCAGCAAACACCAAGTAATGAATCTGTTCAATGTGTTTAGAATGAAACATCTGTGGTGACAGAGAAGAGATTGATGAGGAAGGGACCTCAGAATACAAGAATACATCGCAGAGAAGAAGCGTCTCTGCGTCTCTGCCTCTCTGCCTGCCTCTCTCTCTCTCTCTCCCTTCTTTCACTCCCTCTCCCTTCTTTCACTCCCTCTCCCTCTCTGTCTCTCTCACACACTCTCCGTCCCTTATCTCACTCCCCCCCCTCTCTCTCCCTTCCTTCCTTCACTCCCTCTCTCTCTCTCTAAATCACTGAATTAATTAACAGCCGTGAGTTAGCGTGAACGGCTCCTGTGCTGACAGCTCGGTGATAACCTCTGCAGCTTTACGAGCCAGAGAGACGGAAAAAGACAAAGTGGGGAAAATCAGAGGGAATATCACACACACACACACACACACACACACATACTGATTTAAACTCGACAGACTCTGGAGTGTGTGAGGCTTGGACCAGGCGACTTGTCCTCCTCCTCCTCCTCCCCGGGTCTCTCTCTCTTGTCTTTCCGTGCACGTCGTCTCCTAACTCGTCCTCAAATAGCACCGCCGAGCCATAAAGACAGAGAGCGACGAGAGTAATCAGCTGGTATGAAAAGGTGACACGACAGCGTATTAATAAGGGGCCGACTTTATGCCTCTGCTGACCTCGTCGCTCGTCCTCTTTACTGCCATCTTTGTGCGTTAGGCGCTGCGCCGAGGGACATCCTGTCGCCATGTGAAAGACGGCCGTTCATTCCCCCAGGGTCCAGCTGTGTCCTCGCTGCCCTCTGTGCCTGACCCACATTCTGTCAGCAAAACGCCGGTCAGTCACCATGTGCCCCCCTGACATCTTCCTCTTCTTCCTCCTCCTCCGTCTTAGAGCTCAAACATTCAGCTTTAACCGTCATCTGCAGACTCACACGGAGGATCGACGCCCTCGCACACCTGGAGATATTATGGGATGTTCTGGTTTTGGAAGGTTGAGTGAGACGTACATGGCCTTTAAAATGAATGTTTACTCAATATTACTTGTTGGGAAAACATGGCCGGCTCCTCCAGGCCGAGTTTGAGAGAGAGTCAGATGAGTTCACTGTGTGTCTCCTCCTGTGTGCCTGCAGCTTGTGTAACTCTGTAACTGTCTCTCTCTCTGTCCGGCTGCTCTACCCTCTGTGCCATCGCTGCTCTGTGTTTCTGTCAGTCTGCCGTCATCGGTGGTGAAAGTTTCTCGTTACCGCCGAGCTCTGAGGCTGAAGTCTGAGCCTCCTGCCACCTGCACACTGTCCTTGCTTCCTTTAACACCAGTCTGTCACTGTCCTGCTCCCTCGTGTGCGTCCACATGAATCCGCCGGCTGGCTGCTCTTGTTTGGCAGCTCGGCAGAAGCAAAAGTGGTGGAACTGAGACGGAGTCCAGCTTTCCAGATCGATACACGTCTGGATCTCTGAGGAGAAGCTATACAGACACGGCCACTCTTTCCACCGGCAGAGAGAAACACACACCAACTGTACACACACACACAAACCTGCACACCGTCCCACCACCCCTACACACACACACACCAGAGAAAATTGGGATGTCTAAGCTGTTGATCTGGGTTAACTCAGGCTGATGAGGGAGAAACTGCAGCAGGTGGAAGGAGTCTGCAAATAATGTGCCTGACGTCTGCGTGTGAAAGGATGAAGAAGGAGACGACGACCCGAGTTATCTCCTCTTGTCATCTTTGGGAATGATCTGTTCATCTGTGTGTTTACGCGGCCGATTGTATCCAGTCTGGATCCCCCTTGGCTCCCAGACCCCCGCCTCCACCTCCTCTCTCCACCCATGGCAACACAGATAACATCAGTTGCAACTGTAAGCACTGAATCACTGCATTTGGAGTGTGCCAGTTGTGTGTGTGTGTGTGTGTGTGTGTGTGTGTGTGTGTGTGTGTGTGTGTGTGTGTGTGTGTGTGTGTGTGTGTGTGTGTGTGTGTGTGTGTGTGTGTGTGTGTTGTTGGAACGACACAAAACTCTACTGTTCTGACTGGAGTAGCCAAGGAATATAGGACGAAGAATGAAAAGAGAATTAGAAGAATTAGCAGATTTAATCAAACCTGATTCAAACCTGATCAAAACAAGATTTAATGTACTGATTTCTAATTTTCACACGCAGTGTGAGGAAGAGTTGCTGGGGTTCTTCCAGCCCAGTAGGTGGCAGCGTCTGCACTTCTGGCTTCTCTACTGAATCAAAAACGACTTTACTGTTAGATGTCAAGTCCAACAAAATGCAACAAACGGAGGCTTGTTATCTTAATGACCTATATATTGTGTGTGTTCCTCCTCACACTTGCTCCTCTGCTCTACTTCTCATAATGACTCTCATAATGAGCTCAGTCCAGTCTGAGGTCAGCACATAAACCAAAGTAACCTTCAGCTGCTTCTCTTTCTCGAGCTGGACCTCAGACGTCACATTTTGCATTTAATTATCAAGTTTTCACTTTGTACAGCGTTGCTTCTTTCCGTCCCTAGACAGGAGCGTTCCTTCAGACATCATGGTGCACTAATAGACAATTATAGCTGAATCCTCAGTGCTCAACCTTGTGTTGTTTTAAGGGGGGAAAAGCCCTAATTGAAAGACTTGACATGTGGAGGCGGGGGGTGTGAGAGTCACGATGTGTCGCTGACCATGAGGTCATACGTCAGAGTTTCCGAAGTGAGAAACAGCAGCAGCCATTATCGGATCAGCTCCCGCTTCATTAAGCTGCCGCACGACAGCGTCTGACACTGACGCCACCGGAGGGGAAGAGGAGGAGGAAGGAGGAAGAAGAATGACAGGTCTGAGAAGGAGGAGCAGCAAGAGAATGGATCTGGATAACGCCTAATAATAGGAAAATTGTGCATTGCAGAACCTCTCCGCACATCTGTCCAATCGTCCATTACAGAAACAGGAGCAATTATGTCAATTTGGTTACATGCTGTATGTCTGAGGTGTGTGTGTGTGTGTGTGTGTGTGTGTGTGTGTGTGTGTGTGTGTGTGTGTGTGTGTGTGTGTGTGTGTGTGTGTGTGTGTGTGTGTGTGTGTGTGTGTGTTGTCGGCACTGCCTGAGCCTAAACTAGTGAACATGTGCTGCCATCTGGTGGCTGTGCTGTAACAAGCCTGAAACAACCTTTACACTGAGACAGCAACATTTGATTTGATGGTGTACATGCCGGGATTCTGTCATACATGTGACCAATGACAGAGGATTTAAGAACACCTGAAACAACAACACATTACTAGTGTGTAGTACGAAGTGCTGTGTAATTCTGTTCAATTATATCAACTATTTAATACATTTACATCATGTGTCAACCTGTCAGTGCTTCACACTCAGGTGAGAAAGTGGCACTTCCATAATTGTCCGTGCAATAACATTTCTCACCAGCAGACGTCGCCCTCATTTACTGAAGAATATCTCAAACAGCAAACAAATTTGCAAACTAATCTTTAAATACAAAGGTCAAATAATAGTTTGACCCTTCAGAAAGCTTGGTTAAGCCTCCACAGACCTTGTTTTGCTGTCTGTGTAGCGCTCCCTACCTGCTCAGGTGTGTCCTCTCCATGAGACCAAAAGGAGCTGCTAGCCTCCATGCTATAATTATACTTCCTGGTTCCACCACCATTGATTGAAAGTGGGGGAGAGCGACGCAGGTTTGGATTTGCTTTAATTTCCCTGGAGTTCACATTCACACCAGCAGCGAACTGGAATGGATCGTTCAAATGAGATGTCGTTGTACAAATTGTGAATCCTTTTATTTTTCCATGTTGTGTGTTCCGTGGTGTGTTTAATGTGACCAACCCCTCGCCCCTGCTTTTGGTTTAGTCCCAGCAGTGCCAGACTGTCTGACTGTGTGAACCGTCTGAACACTGAAGGAGCATAAACTATCAGACTAAATCCAATTATAGTTATCTGTCATTTCTCCAAATCCAATGTGTCAGTAGTTAATCAGTCAGCTGTGTAAGCGGGAGATTAGAGTTCAAATCCCACCGGTAATGCTGCTTAATCTTGGAGTTTAACACCGAGGAGCTGACACTGATATTCCATTCAAAGTTACAGGTCTTGTGTATTAGCTCATATATATTATTGCTATAATTATTATTTATTTGTTTATTTCATATTACAACACTTTTAACCCTGTGTGTTGATCTGAGCCTTACAGGTGTCATCTATAAACTAAACCAGGACATATTGAAAGGAATCAATCAGTTGTATTCATTAATTAGGGATATTGATTATGTGTTTAAACGAATATGTATCAACCTGTAGCGTCTTTGTCTTTTTAAGCCTCTTTAACTCTGCATACTGACTTACAAACACATTTAAACCAATTGTATACATTTCTGCAAAAGCTCTAATAAATAAAGTATCACTTGTGCATAATGAAAATAACATAAGTATGATTTGCGACTTTGACGTGCTCGTTCATCATTCATCCCCAACAGCGAACAAGTGTCCTTGAATTTCCCTTTCAGCGTTGTGCCTCACGCTGCAGCTTAATGTGAGAGGACTGTGATTTGTGAGCCGTTTGGAAGAAAAACACCATAATTCAGACGATGGATGGTTGAGATGATCTTTACGGCTCCTCCCCTCTCTGCTATGCGACACTCTTTCTTTTGCTTCTTCGGCTTATTGATCACAAATTAAACCACGCCGGTCTCAGCCTGAATCTGGGGCCTCAGGTTTGACCCCGGTGATCTTCCGGTGTTTTCGGCCGTCACATTAACGCAGACGAGACTTCTTGAGCAAAATTCTCTTTACTTCGGTTCATTTGTAAATTTTTATTACATTTTTTTTTTTAATTCATAACAGCAAGAATCAAATATAGCAATGCAGGCCCCCTGAAAGAATCTGTCAAGAGTCAAGAACCTGTTTTCTTCATCACCAAGCACACCCATCAACGTTTTCACATCACATCACAGGATATATTAACTATGTTCATGACTTTGTGTGTATTCCATGAGGTGCTAGTCAATATGACCCCTCGCAACAATAAAGTCCAATCAGCATCAGAAGATACACACACCCCCCTCCCCCCTCCCCTTCCTCCTCCTCTCCTCGTTTCATCTGTCCTCTTCACACACGTGTAAGATTACATTTTATGGCTTTAGAACTGTGGTGATCAATGTTTTTTTTTCTTTTTTTTCACAGCAGGTGCTTTTCAGAGGAGGTTGGCCTTCACGCCGACGCGACAGATCTCCTCAAGGGGCCTGGAGAACAGTTAAAACAAGCCCAAACAAACCGCAGCAGAGGACAGAATACATCATTTCAGCACTACAAGCCCAGAAAACAAACAACAAACAAAACCAAAAAGAACCAAAAAAGAAAAAGAAAAAAAGAGTTCTGTTTACATCATATCGTAAATGTAAGCATGCGTGCTGGTAGAAGATGAAAGATGACGGAGATTAGTTCCTTACTAAACCGCTGATTAGTACTCGGATCCCCAAAAGGAGCCGCAACCTTGAGTTCTGCCTCCGTTTCATCTCATAGAAGCACAGCCTACTAACAGAAAGAACATACTTATAGCTATGGTGTCTGTGTTGTATGTATTTTAACTCTCTGAGTGGTGAAACCTTTGTGAGTATAACCTCAGGAATCATTTTTTAAATAAACCACTATTCTATTTTTGTATTTTTATATATATTTTAGTCCATTACATTGATAGAATATTGTATACTGTAAATACATCTTGCTGTGTAACATGTTTTCTTATTCAATATTACTGTGTCATGATCTTTTTTTTTTTAACTGTATATGTATTTCCTTTAACATGCATTAATCTCTGGATAAAGAAACAGGAACGTGTTGTGGTTGGTTGGGCCTGGGAGAGGGCGTGGCCTTGACACACACGCAGACCTGTCTGTGGGCAGGTTATGGGATCACACAAACCCAGTGGGGCCCTTACAGCTGGAGGGTGTGTGGACGCCTCCTCCGGAAGGTTTTACCTGGCAAACTACAAGCTGCTGACATAAAAGAAGAGCAACACTTGGCCTTTTCTGAAAGGGGTCGGAGAGTCAGAACTCAGTGCCCTTTGATGCAAGCAATTTTGTTCAGCCTTTCGTAAGATTTTTTTTTTTTGTTATCCTAGCAAAATTCCTTGTCGTTATAGACGTCGTTTTTTTTATTCAAAATAAGATCTCAATATACATGATTCTCTCTTTTTTGACTATGTACAGAAGTGCAAAAAAGTCAACCTTTATCGCCTCCAGACGCCCCGCCCCCTCCCCGCCCCTCCCCCCCTCCCCCTTTTTCCCGTATTGGTTTGCAGTCGGCTGAGTCCGGGGACGAGCGTGCAGATCACTCATCCGCCACCATTCACCACGGTCACCTGACCCCCGCCGGCAACGCCCCCCCGAAAAAAGTGATCAAATATGCAGCTTGTTTTCCAACATGGCCCAATTTCCAGGGAGAGTAAAAATATTAAAACAATAGTTACTATCTGAAATGGATACAGTAGAAAATAACATCTTTACTCTAAACATCTAAGAACTAGATTTTTATAATAGTCTTTTTTTTTCTTATATGACTAGTTACAAACCATACAATCATTAAAATATTACTCGGTTATCGGCGATCGTTGCCACGCTGACAACTTTGCCTCTCTGTTCTATTATTTCCTCACTGTTAGATACTCATATAAAACATCTTTGTTCAAAGAACACAAAAGGACTAGAGAAATGAACACTATGCATACAGTTCAACAATATGCATAAAGTAGAAAATATTGAGTTTACAATCATAATCATAGTAAAATTAACAATACATGGAATTTCAGAAACCTGTGCATGAGGAACACACAAACACACACTTTATATTCATTATAAGAAAGATAAATATAATCAGAAAAACCCAAAAGAATTGAACTAAATATCAAAATATCTTCCAGACTAAACGAAATGAAACACTCGTCTCTGAATCAACGACAACAAAATGAAGGAAAACAACAATAACATAGTGCTCTGTGTGTGTTAATATGGCGTGGATTAGGCAACTGGATGGTTCAAAATGGCGTGTTGCATTGTGCTGACCCGATGGTACATTCTAAGGCTTTGGATGAGTAATACAATCGTTAATAACACACTTGCCACTTTCCCTGTACTATCCACCGATTAATTATGCCTGAAGAACACAGAGAACGGAACGAAAACACAAACGGTTCTAGAGATCTACTCCAAACACGCAAACCCACACCGGGACTCTCTGACATCAGCCCCGAGAGTCGAGCCCTGCTAGTCTACCCACGACATCTAATATCCATGACACACACACACAAAAAACGACTTTGGCTGACGATCAGAAACGCAGTTCTCAGGTAGACGTATGAAACGACCTCTTAAATATGTCAGACTATATACACTACGCTGGATCCACTTCCCACAAATCTTACTTAAAATACGCACAACTGTGGAAATGAAACACCAATCAGTTCGCACAGATCAAATCCGTCGTCCCATCGCCTGTGATCGCAGGATTTTGGGGTTTGGATCTGAATCACCTCGTCGCAGGAGTTTAGACTCAAGGCTGCAGTTCGCTTCAGGCCAGAAGGCGACCGACTCCGACAATCGGTTCCCGGTCGGGTTTTAAGTTCCTCTCTTTCTTTTTTTTGCCGTTGCAGCTGTGCTGCGAGGAGAGAACTGAAAGTGGAAGTGCGTTCCGGTATTCCACTTTTACATCCCCCCGTTTCTGTGGTGATTACAAAAATACACAAAAGACACAGAATTCCTGTTGACAAGCAGCTGCTCCCCTCTCGTCTAGGAGTGAAAGTGAAAGTTTTTGCTGTTATCCCTCAATCACAGAGATCACAGAGTCGCACCTCCAACACCACCAGCACTGCCTTCCTCCTTTAACCATGCATGCTGCTGCCTTTTAACCCTCAACTACAGTTCTGCGTCGACGCTTATTCCGACATTTCCCGTCTAAAAAAGGACAACACGAAGTCCAAGAAAAAAAATCAATCATTCAGTCGAAGATTTGGATAAAGCAGGCGATCTGGGAAAGAGAAAATACAGACTTATTAAAGGGAATTGTTTGATTTGTAACACTTTGTAACACTTGCTTTGAATACCATTCCCGTTTTTGAGATGTATGGCACGTTACAGGAGACGTGTGACGTCACAGAGAAGACAGACAGACAGACACAAACCTCGCACACGCTCAGTTACCTCCTCTGCACTCGCCTATTTCCCTTTTCACTGATTAAACAGAAAATAAAAGCATCACCGTGCATGCATATGTGGTTCAGTCTTCACTCTTCTGTGCACCTTTGTGTAAACGAATCAACACGTCCTGGCCGATAACCGAAAGAAAATGAAAACAAAACGGTGATTCTTGGTCAATGGACGTACCAATCTTATCATTTATCCGTCAGCTCGTGTCGACATTCAAAGTGTGTCCGGTGAATAAAGGTTAAGTTTGCCTCCACAGAGCACAAAGGCAGAATTTGATGTGAATGAAGTTCGTTTTCTGTTTGATTATTGTTTTGCATGAAACACACAAGGAAACTAACAAACCGCGCCTCCTCCTCCTACGCTAACATGCAGATTAACTCCGATCCCAATTTTAAACATTTGGTTCTCCGTTTTTCGCCCGGCGTGTGTGACGGGCGTGAGGGGTGACCGCTAATCGAGGACACCGGCGCACTCCAGTTCCATCTACAACAGAGAGGGAAAAAAAGGTCGATTAAGACGGGAATGAACGCCGAACAGAGATCAACACACACTGATACACTCTTACACTTTGACCCTGAGCTCATGTATGTATTTCTTTAGCATTAACTGGTTTCATGTTCTCATCTTATGTCTCATTCTCAGACATTTATGACTGCGAGCAAGGAAGCTGTAATCAAGAAACAAATCACATCAGAGGGGAAGAAAGGAATTCTGTTTGGCTGTTGACTTTCAGTTGAGGCTAATCAAATGACTGGTGAGCACGTGGCTCCTAAATAGGCAGCGACCACACAGCACCTCAACATGGAAGAAAGAGAACAAACGCCACGCCCTCGCAAAGCGCCTCGGAAAGCTGCGAGAAGTCACATAGCGGTGGTGTTTGGGTGGAAAGTAACAGATCGCTTTTGGTCAAAGTGCAACGTGTGAGATGTTAGAGAGAGGTGCGGTACATACTGTTCTGATTGAGACTCCTACATCTGGGTCACATACTTGTGACTAGTCAGATGGTCGGCAGATATTATTGGAATCTGCACGAGAGGGAAAAGAGAGAGAGCGAGGAGGGAGAGAGAGAGAGAGAGAGAGAGAGAGAGAGAGGGAGGGAGGGGCAGAGCGAGAGTGAGACAGAGATGAGGATGAATAAACAAGCGCGACGGAGAGGACAGAAGTTGAAATGAGGTCAAACAGCGCTTACACTGTTATTATCATTTAAATAAGATGAAAAAGGGAATCGTCTAGCTAATGACAGTGTCGCTCTGCGGACGCTCTGCCAAGATCAGAGATGAGCCTCATGCATGCAGAGCTTTCAAAGGGAATCTAAGGACAAGAAAAAGCCCTAATAAAGTGACAGACGCCAAGACATCAGAGAGAGAGAGAGAGAGAGAGAGAGAGAGAGAGAGAGAGAGAGAGAGAGAGAGAGAGAGAGAGAGAGAGAGAGAGAGAGAGGAGGAGAGCAAACCTGATTGGCTGTTGCGGTTGCGAAGGGAACACTTGTGGCAGATGTGGTGGCTGCGGACACAGTGGCCGGATTAGCACCGTGCATCATGGGTACTTGGCGGGGGAAGAGAGAACACACAGGCAGGTGAAGTGGTCCAAATGTGAAGCATTTTACATGTTTGCATCCGTAAAATCTAAGAAAGTCTAAGGATTTCTTCTGAAATGAGGCGATAACTTTAGCGAAGTGCTGCTGCCCCTCATGTTTATATGACTGTGTAATGATGCAACGCTCCACAGGTTAGAATAGTTTGGGAACAACAGGGCAAAAAAAGTTCATTCCATACAAAAACTACATATTACAGAGCAGAACACTGTAGGACTGGGCTACACACACATTTCATAACATCCAATAGAAATGACACAAATTCACACTATGGCTACTTAACATCCGCAGATTAGCTGTACGGAGGAGAGGCTACATGTAAACACAACGTGAATGAAAAGTGATAATCAGAAAGGAAAGCTGGCACCTACCAACACCTGGTGCCATGCACAATATCGAGCCTGCCCATCACGCATTGCAACAGGGGGTGGGTTGAGTAGGGGAGGAGAGGGAAATCAAGAAAACCAATGAGAAATGTTACAAAGTCAGACAACATTTGCTCAAACGTCACTAAGAATGAGCTACACGGCTCCGAACACCATGCTTGTGATCAATAGTGCAACAATATTGACAAGGAAGGACTAATCACACATGCCACATACTGTTTCTGCGAGACTGCACAATATAAGGAAGCAGCTGCACAAAGCTCTGGATAGGGGGTGCTGTTGCGCAGTTTACAAACCCAGTTTATTTTAATGGGAAGTCCAATTAAAAACTACTAAATGTCCCATTTTCCTGTCACTTCCACTTCCACTAGACTGACCTGCTTTCATTCTGCACAGACACAGACACACACACACACACACGCACACGCACGCGCACACGCACACACTCTACTTTGCAGCGACCTGACAGCGTGATACTGTGAGGACGAGTAACAGAATCGCTCACACGCGGGATCGATGGCAGGCTATTCTTAGGCTGTCAGATGAGGAATATGGGACACAGTGTGAGATGGCATCGGAGCGTCCAGAAAAAAGATCACTTCAAACAAGCTGTGTGTGTGTGTGTGTGTGTGTGTGTGTGTGTGTGCCTGTGTGTCCACGTAGCCTGCCTGTTTTAATCATCAGATTTAATTTAATGGTGTTGAGCAGCATTATTCAGCTGTGACAAGTCGTTTGTGGCTACAGTGGGCGCCGTGCAAAGTCAGGGACCCTTATGACATCACTAGGGTTGGTAAAGTAAACACACTCCTGGGTGTTGGGTGCTCTTTGACCTTTTTCGGGGAGTTAAAGCATCCAACTTCAAAGGAGTGGCTTTAAGGTCAAATGATACTTTCCGTGTCCACGAGGGTGTGTGTGACGTAAATTCTGCTTACATCTGAAAGCTCTGATTACACACACACACACACTGAGACTGTGAGACGAGATGGAAATGTGTGGAGGCAGTAGAAGGGGATGTGTAATGTCCCCAGCGCCCCTGTTGCTCTCTGGTCTCATTAAACATCGAGACACATTTTGTTTCCTCCTCCATGCTGCAGTGCTCGATAATGACAAAACATCCCAGTATGGATTTGTCTACCCAATGGGAGACGACACTAGAGCAAGGAGTGTGTCTGTCTCTGTGTGTGTGTGTGATCGTACTCTTAGCAATCAAATCAAAAGGTCAGCTCCAGCCACACTGGATATTAAAGCGATCAAGCAGACACCAAAATGAATGAAACACAGAGCTGACTGAAGTACAGCTTGGCCGTAAGTATTGGACCCTTTAGTCTAAATCACCAACAGAACACAACCAGGGTGATGTCATATCATGTCCTTTTCCCTGACTTTGCACGCTGCTCTCTACAGCCACCATCAGCTGTTGTCAGGTGATGAATCATGCCAGAACAATACTCTCAATATGATTTGTAAAACAGGCAGTATCTTCCCACCATGAATGAAATCAGTCATTCAGCCATTCACTGCTGCTGCCAAAACACAATGGGGCTTCATGAGAAACTACACGTGAGCTGACAGGCACGAGCGGCGGGGTCGTGACCACAGAAGCCTCACCTGATGGTATGAAGGCGGCCTGCTGCTGAAACTGCATGTTGGCCAGGGCCTGTTGGTACTGGAATACGCCGGCGTTGAACATCGTGGTGGCACCGTTGGCTTTTTCAAGTGCAGGTCTCTTTGGTAAAGGAGGCAAGACGGGAGGGAGCCCCTGGTGAAGGGGGCGACAGCGCCGGCACAAAGGGGGTCGGGGGTGGGGGGAGAGAGGAGGATGAAAGGTGGCGGTGACATTCAGGACAGAGAGAGAGGGGGGAAAGAATTCCGTTAGAAGATGAAGTTTCCATATGGCTACGACAAACAAGCAAGCAGTGGACTAGGCTGCATAGAGGGGCTGATAGACTGATCAACCAACGACTCAGAAACATATTTATACTGACTACTGCTCTTTCTCTCTCTCTCTCTCTCTGTGTCTTTGTTGACCCTCTGAAGTCTTAGCTCTTTTTTTTACAGGGGAAAAAAATCATTCTAGCAAAAATAAATAAAACATTTTTTTAAATAATATATAAGGGTTCCTGATTTTCTATATCTTTGTAGCAGCTTCTATAAAATCAAATAAAAATCTTAAAAAATAAACAAGGGAACATCTATAGAAAAGGTTTGTCAGAACAAAGAAACTTTCAACAACAATTCTAGAAAATTGTTCTTCACTTTTCAAATTATGCTTCATTGCCACATGAATCATTTTGAATTTCAAAACAATTTGTGGAAAAAGTTGCCATATTGTTCATTAAAGTACTTTTAAATTGGAAATTACAGTGAAATTAAAGAAAACGCATAATTCCAAAAATGACTGAGACTCCAGAGGGTTCATCATGGCTCTAATAAAAGTGACTTTAATGACTGTTGGACCATTAACAGGAACGATGTGGTTAGGGAGAAGCTGCACTGCTCGCTCCATGATAACAGTAAACTACAGGCCGTGTTAAGACTGGAACCTCTCCAACAATTAAACATGCAGTATGGGAAGTGATAAGATCATGCAAAGTCTACCACAGCTTCTCAGACACTACAACTGTACATTTTCATGCTGGATTCACTTGAGGAGATGAACTGACCGCACGGTAAGCGGGTAAAGAAGAAGAGTTCCGTTTCATGGTAGTAGATGAAGATGCAAATGGATATTAAATAAAATCTACAGGTGGATGTTTGCTACGATCAGTTCATCACCCCTCAGTGTTTCCTCCTTTAACATCTACTTTACTGTTTTAGCCACAGCTACAAATGTAGCCACTACAACATAGCTACATGCCAAAGCTAGAAGGTGAAAGGTCATAGTACCAGGTCAAAAGTTGCGTCGAAGGGCCGCTTCAGTGATTTGGCAGCCGACTGAGTCTTAATTAGCAGGCAGCGAGCACATGACGGCAATGGGCCAATGGGGGTTCAAGCGCATTAACATAAACCAGCAAGCGGAGAGGTGCATCATGGGGGCAGCAGTGCAGTGTGGGTTGGTGAGAAATAAAACATAAAAAAAACAAAAAAAACAAAACAACAAACAAACAAAACAAAACAAAACAAAACAAATCATTGGAATGCAATATACAACAATAACAAGAGCAGGACATGCACATTAATGGCTGCAGGGTTACTGAAGAGAATTATGGGCCTTCATGTCATTTCATCTAAAGTCCTCTTAATCAACTGTAACTTCTTATAGCAGTCATGTTGGTTTCCTGGATAATCTACGGTACTTGGCTGAGCAACAAATCATCGTGTGCACTTAAAGAAATAGGACCGGGATGAATAATAACCTTGACAGTTTACATCTAGAGTAATATACACTACGTCTATCAGCTACAGGCAAATACGCACGAGTACAGCAGCAGAGAGAAGAGGAGGGAGGGACGATCATTACAGCCTGCTGCTAATAACGCATACATTCACTCTATATAATAGCAGTTATCGACACAAACAGCACCTTTAAAGCTGAAATCTGCAACATATACTTTGTGAAATGTCCTAATTGTATGTCATCTGTATTCAGTAGTGCCACATGTTACGCCTGACACATTTCTGTTCATTCAGAGTAGAGGTGTGGTATAAATGTGGCATCATCTCTGTCATTTTTGTAGTCCCGTACATTGAAGAAAATCGACAGTAATGGATAAACCTTTCACATTTGACAATGGCCGACTGGAGTAAATGGGCTTTTACACGACTGCCAAAATGAGAAAACGGCACATCTGCTGAGGAGACGGAGGAGCCGAATGGAGAGAGGAGAGTGAATAATAGCTTTTGAAGACTAAGCTCAGCTTCAAAAAATACACAATAAAAAAGGAAGATGGGGCATTCAAGGATGATGTCACACACTCCTTTGGAAAGGTAATAACTAAATGTGAGCTGTTCAGATCGATTACCCTTTTAAGAAATGCAGTAGAACTTAACTGCTTTGGTGCACGAGGCTTATGTCAGTGGATGTGCAATATGTTGCCCTTGCTGAAGGGTAAAAGCAGTTGTGCATCTGGTTACAGCGCTCAACCAGATCAATTTAGGGCAGCACAGTAGTTTGGCACTGTTGCCGGGGTTCCAATCCAAAGTCGGCTCCTAGTCCATGCCGTGAGGAGCTGTGGCAAAATCTCCCTGGGTCAGTGTGGCTTCCCTTTCAGGTACTCCAGACTCCCCAACCAATAAAATTGCAGTTAAGATAGGAGTTAAGGCTCCTGCCATTGCCCTTGAGCAAGGCACCAGGCTGTTGACCTGGAGTCTGGTGGGTTGAATGCAAAGGATGTATAAACTTTACTCAACTTGAGATGATTTCCAAGTGATCTGTGATGCTACGCCATGATCGTCGTGGTTAGAACCACGTCAAACAGAATTTCGGTGACCTCTGACCTCCGTAGAGGATCACAGAAACGGGTTGTGAATAGATTGTGACAGATTTCAGCTTTAAAGGAAACAAATCTATCCCAAAGAATTAAGCCTCTAATCCCTGAATAGCCAAAAACATAATTAGAACAACGGTGAATACTGAATGACCCCAAATCCCACAAAGTTAATTATTACCCAGTTTGTTTATTAAAATGCGGCCTCGTTAAACGTAAAAACGCTTGATGACTTATTCAGGTAATCACCCGAGATTTGCTAATAATGCGTCTATGGGTTCTATTCTAGGAAACAATGCTGGCTCGTCATAAATCACCAGGACGCGTGTATAAACTGAGCTGTGGCTGAGCCTGAGCAGAGGCGCCTCAGACCGACTCCGTCTCGCTGGCTGGACGTCTGGACAGAAACCTACCATGGCTGCAGCAGCCGCGGCCTGGTTGACTTGGTGCTGGGCGGCCTTGATCTTGGCCTGCAGGTGAGCCGGCGGGTGGAAGTACTTGCACTTCTCCCTGGAGCAGCGGCCCTTGATGTAGTCCATGCACACGGTGACCGTGTTGTCGTTGGTGTCGATCATGGTGCTGTCCGACGGGTGAGCGAAGCGGCAGTCGTTCTCCCCGCGTGTGCAGTTTCCCCGCTGGTATTCCCGACACACCTGGCGGACACAAAGATACACAAACATTACTACCAGCAGTAAAACTTTAACACAAACAATAACCAATACATACATAATGGACACACACACACACACACACACACACACACACACACACACACACACATTATAAAGTCCTGAAGCCACTTTTCCCTTTAACATTTGATGAAGTAATCACTCTACTCGCTTACGATCACTTTGCCAGACAGAACTCACCCATCATACTGACAGGCTCGGGCCATTACTGTTGAGTAATAAGCAGAACAGCCCCTAATCAGTATTTACACACTCATCAATCAGGCAGCAGCTATCTATTATTCAAAAAGACTTGATTTGTCCTTGTCCTTCCCTGAGACAGACAGCAGGGGGCAGCATCGGCGCGGTCATCAGGGGAGACACCGGCGTACCTTCTCAATGAGGCCCATGGGAAATATGAGACAGGTTATCCTCCAGAGAGGCTGGGGCTGACGTAATCAACCCCCCCTTACACACACACACACACACACACACACACACACTCATGCAAGGTTGGTGTACATATAATCTATGTGATGGCGTTTTGGTTTTGCCGAATTAGATTGTGACGCTTAAACAGCTCTGCAGTGAGGATCAGAGGGTCTGGATCACATCTCAGATCCTCTCCTCCTCCTCCAAAACCAGAGGCAATTACATGGCGCGCCGTATCGATATATATCAGTTATTGTGATAGAACGCCGTGTTTTACGAAATGTCTGTTTACCAGTCTGGCTGTCTGCATACACGCAGGATGTGATTTGTGGCCGACTGGCTGGCAGACAAAAGGCCACCAGCGCCGTTATCAACTAACCCGACTCTGTCTCCTGTCAAGACAACTGATCATCCACAATCACCGATTTGTATGAGCGATGAGACAGGGCTGTCTCACCCTCTCTTTCTCTCTCTCTCTCTCTCTGTCTCTTTCTTATGCATCTCTCTCAAGCACTCAAACATTAAGATACACCTACACTCACACACACACACACACACACACACACACACACACACACACACACACACACACACACAGTCCTCTACCACTGCCACCATCGCCACCGCTGCCACTGGTCTTATTTTAAAAAAACAGGCTGCCTTGTTGTCAGGCAGATGTTAGCGAGGCAGCGGGCGAGGGAGCCAGCGAGCGAGCGAGTGAGGGAAGGAGGGAGGGAGGGAGGAAACAAGGGACAGACAAGGGAAAATGTAAGAGTGCTAGATTAATAAAGAGTAAAGGACAGAGAGAGGCAGGGATCAAGGAGACAGATGGAGGGAGGGAGGGAAAGTCTTCGGGGATGACGTGAGTGTTGATGGCTGGCAATTGGGGAGGAGGAAGGAGGGGGGGAGACAAAGAAGTAAGACGACACTAAATGGAGGCGATCTGATGTTCTCTTACTCTCTCACCAGGTGTGGAGCAGCACGTTTCTCTTAATGGCAGCTAATCGCGGCATTAGATGGAAACTAAAGCAGCGAAAGTGCTTAGCTGGCCCAAACAAATAGAGGGCACGTTAATCATATTTCAGTCCCCATGGTAACTGTCCCTCCGGGCAATTTACATCACCATGGTTGCAGGTAAGCAAGGCACTGTACGATTTCACACACAATGAAGTGCTACAGTGTAACGTATGAGAGAGAGAGAGAGAGAGAGAGAGAGAGAGAGAGAGAGAGAGAGAGAGAGAGAAGGAGAGAGAGAGAGAGAGAAGGAGAGGGAGAAGGAGAGGGAGAGAGAGCGGAGGGGGGGGCTCGAAATTATTTGTCGGATAATCTTCTCGCAAGAATCTAAATTAGGAATTTCTGAGTCTGGGGGAAACAGCCTGAATGATTTCTTCTCGCACGTCCATCTGCAGAATTCCATCAGTGTTTATTCAGAATCGCCCACACACACACACACACACACACACACACACACACACACACACACACACACATGATAGAGACTCAAATATGGCCCGGCCCTTTTTTTTATGTGAGCTCCTATTTTTAACCCAAACCCACTTCTTTGACAGATCAGACTGGAATATGAACTTTCCCACTCAAAAAATAAAGTTTCCGCACTCAGCCTTAATACATCCAGACAGGAGGAACCCTAAAAACAATCACACCCCCCCACCTTTTTGCTGCCAGTTACTGCGTTTAGGCAATGAATATTTCATATCTGTTTTTCTCCGCCTGTTTTTTGCATGTTGATGCGAAGTTCTGTGGAGTTGGAGAAGCTCCAGCTCTGCTCAGTTCAATTACCAGTCTGAGTGGAGCCTCGTGTGGGACTCTGCTGCTGCTGCTGCTGCTGCTGCTGCTGCTGTCGTCTGCTCACCACAGCTACTCACCTCAAACCTCTTCAACTCCTCCTGAATTCTTCCCACTAGTCACGACTGCGCGATGAAATTTAATCACCACTTTTTATCCTCGCCCCCCTACTCAGCCCCCCACCCCCGCCCCCCCCTTCTCTGATGGCCACAACAGGTCTGCAAATTGATTTCCCATCTCTCCCTCCATCTCTTTTTCCTGTCATTGACCCGCTCCCTCACTCTGCGTGCTGTCCTGCTCATTCATCAGGTCCGGAGACTTCCTCGGCCTCACCCACATTAATTACCCAGCAATCCGACGCTACGTTTTAAATGTAACCTTCCTAACATTCTTCCCCACCTCCCGCTTGCCGGCAACGATTTTCCCATTATTCCGATGCAAGCGTTTCCCGGGTGGAGCTGCATAATGGATGAGATTGACTTACTGTCCAATTAATGATTATCTGAACACGGCTGGGGGAGCGGCGCTATGGATCAGTTTTCAAATGACTGATTTCTTTCATGGAAGAATCAAAGATTTTCTTGGAAAATTACACAGTGATACAACATAACTTGGACTCGTGCCAGGCGGCGGCGTCTTCTGCCTGTCGATGGGGCGCAGCATTGACAGCAGCAGTGTTTGCTCTCATTAACGTCTCTCTCTCTTTGCTTAACTCAGGTTAATCACTGTATTATGATAATGAGCTGAAGTTACTGTATCAGAAATTGTGTAGCATACATAATACATAATTAATGTCTACAAACAGAAATTGTTGAGGCAAGACTTTACAACCCATCCCTTCATTATTCAAACAGGCTCAGCCCACATTTCAAAGCCCAATCTGTTTACAGAGGTGGAGACTCAGTGGGTGTGATGTTTACTACAGTTTTGTGATCTATATTTTGTAATCTATGACAGTGTGAGTGACAAAATAATTACATACATCCTCTCAGTGTGTGTCAGCACGTTCCTGTGCTCTTTGTGTTTGTGTTTGTGTTGAGCGTGTTTCTTACCTCCAGTCTGTCTGTCCTCATGAGTTTCTGTGCAGCGGCGGCAGCAGCAGCAGCTGGTACAGGGACATTGTGGTTGCTGGTGACCAGTAAAGGGGCGCTGGGCATGATGTCAGCAGGCATCAGGCCAGGTGACACGGGGCCAAGGTAGGGGTTAAATGCAGTGGCCGCTGCTACAGCAGCATTGGCATTGGTGGCAAGGCTGGGTGTGACTGAAAACATCGGCTGTGGGCAAAAAGAAGTGGGACAGTATGTAAAAAAAAAAAAGGCATCAAAGTTTGACAAAATTATCTCAGACTCACATCTCAGAAAATGTTGAATATTTAATCACATCTGCTACGAAGTGAGGCGACGACCAACAGCAATGAGAAGACAGGATTTGTGGTTGGTGATTGATTTCATGAGGCCCTGATCAACACATTTAATAAGCCTGATCAGTTTATTTGTCAATTTATTTAAATGACAACAATCGATCTAATCGCCCACACATTCTTGTGGCATTGTGCCTCTTCCTCAAGCAGCGACCGTTTGCACTCTGAATCTCTCTCTCTCTCCTCTCTTAAGAGCCGGAGTTCTAAAGAGAGGACAATTTAGTTTTCCTTTGAGTAATGACTAATGTGTGTGTGTGATGAGTGTCTCTTAAATATGTATAGCTGCTCATTATCTTGCTGAGTTTCACTGGATCGTACTTGGGTCACCCCTTAAAACAATGTGACACTAATTGGTCACTGGTGCAGTAATTCATGTAAAGTGAGTTTAATGAATAAGCTCAACTGTTCATGGCACATATTTACAGAGACAATGTGCAGTAAATGATTTCTATTCTCCCCCCTGTGTCTACTTTAAAGGCTGCTTGTTAGTGGACTATAAGCTTTTAATCCGAGGTCTCCACTTTGTCGCATGTGAAAAATTAAGATGAGGGAAGTTGTGTTTTAACAGAGTAAAGGTCTTCAGCAGCGCTCCGACAGATCCGGGGCCTGTGAGGATGAAGCTAAGGAGTGCGCCGGCTGACAAAGCGCGCTCAAAGTTTTCCCCGCACGTTCCTGACCTCGGCCCCAGTCAGAGGATTGTCCCTTGAGTCTGTGCCAGCATGACACAATGAGTAATAGAGCAGCAGCAGAACTGACCGCACCGCCACATTCCTCTGAAAACCCCTTCTCCTCTCGGGATGATTCAGAAAATCAGCAATAATGGCACGCCCGGCGTTTTAAATTCTTCCATTTTTCGCCCGGAATGTCTGAGGAACGGTGTCATGTTATCGCAAAAGTGTTTTGAAAAGAGGAGGTGTGTCAGGCCTCTGAGCTGGCAGCTTCAAGGTCGGGGGAGAAGAAATATGCATGATGTCACCGAGAAGACGTACAGTCATTAGCTTGTAATGGTAAAATATCACAACCATGATGTCACCCTGCGACAACTTGTCGACCTGGTTCACTGTAAATCCTACAACGTCTGTTTTCTGTACGAATTCCTGCCTTAAATCACGAAGTCCAACGGCCGTCTGATAAATTGATTAGATTTACAATGTAGAAACAGTCCGTACAGCACACACACAGCACCTCCTGTTCATGTACAGTAAATATACTGTACGTCTCCTTACAGCAGAGACGTTTAGAGGTTTATATATTCAGAATCCAAATTAGAAAGACATATAAAAGAGATACTAACACATCTATCAAGCTGTAGGAAGACATTTATAAAATACTTTGCTTATAACTTAAATATACAGTAAATCAATATGTTTCCGTATGTGATATATTGAGTTCTAAGCTGAAGTTAAATATCCTCGTGTAATTGGAAAATAACATGCAATTAAACATAAAAGAGCACACTTATATATCTCGGAGCGACTGCATGCTTCAAAATGGCTTGCGATGTTTTTTATTCGCCGCCATCCTGTCGCTCTGTATTTACAGTCCCACGCTCAGTCACAAATTGAGAGCTGAACTATGAGGCGTTCTATATTTACAGTAGCGTTTCTGTTTCTGCTACGAAAAGAAATATTATCTTTGGGCGGGTAATACATAAAACACAGCACCAGATTCAACGGACCGTGATTCCTTTTCTCCATAATTTTGCCCTTAAATGTGTTAGTAATCAATGCATTTGCTATCTTAGCTCACTCAGTTGATTAACCAGTTCATTTAAATAGAAACTTTTGATCTTGCAAGCATTGTGGTGATACTTTCTCTTTCTTTTTGTCGCTTGCTGATTTGAAAGTACCATTTTTTGCTTGAACACCAGCCGCTTTTAAACATGGAGCCGGGTCATTAACCCACTTTGATTGAATGAGTTTCATTCTCTTTTATTCCGGACACACCTTGCGACATCGTGTCATACTGTGCTGCAGCTGTACTAAAAATTAGCATAAGGGAAGCTTTATGAGCCGGCGTCAATTATTGTGCCACTCATTTGGCGCGTGACAGTGTGTAGTTAATGTGTTGTTGATTTAGAACAGCGTGCTCTCCTGAAACATTCCAAAACGCTGTGTCAATAGCTCCATTAACGTTGAAGCGAGATGTATTTGGAGGCGGTCAAGCCTGGTGCACGTCCACGTTGGACCGCTGGACCTGTTCAACATCTCCCTGCTTAGCTTCAAACCCAAATATGGAAATAATATTCATAACAGAAGCTGCACAACACTAAAACCATCTTTACTCTGGCTTTCATGTTTTTATACCCATCGCTCATTTGAGTGAAATGTTCAGTGAGATAGAGATAGATAGATAGATAGATAGATAGATAGATAGATAGATAGATAGATAGATAGATAGAGAGAGAGAGAGAGAGAGAGAGAGAGAGAGAGAGAGAGAGAGAGAGAGAGAGAGAGAGAGAGAGAGAGAGAGAGAGAGAGAGAGAGAGAGAGAGAGAGAGAGAGAGAGATAGATAGATAGATAGATAGATAGATAGATAGATAGATAGATAGATAGATAGATAGATAGATAGATAGATAGATAGATAGATAGATAGATAGATATAGATAGAGAGATAGATAGATAGATAGATAGATAGATAGATAGATAGCTTTTGTTACGTGGGCGGTCTGCTGACGTGGCTCCTCTAATAAGAAGCATCATAAGCTCCATCATTCACCGTCAGCTGTAATGGACCCTAATAACATCACCCTCTGGACAGCTCCGTGAAACGAAAGTGCTCTCCCCACGCACGGGAGGGGAGGCGGCCACGGACAAAAGTGGGAGAGCGTCTTAATAACGAGGCAGAGAGAGAGGCCGAGGGTGAGGGCAGGAAACTAAACGAGAGACTGAGCGGCGACAGCGGCGGCTCTGTGTGCTTTGCCTCCTTTGTGCTGTAGGTCTGAATCCATCTCTCCTATCTTCTTCACTTTACCTGCCTGTCTTCCCTCTGACTATTTATCTCCTCTGTCCTCTTTTTCCTTCTTCTTCTTCTTCCACTCTGCCTACTTCTCTGTCAGGTTCTGTCTTCCTCTCCCTCCTCTCGGTTCCTTGCTGTCTCTCTCCCCTTGACACCAACAGAAAGCCGAGCCTTCACAGTCTCAGCCAGATCTATCGCTTCTTTAAACACCTTCATGGCTTTCCTCTCTCAATGGGCCTTCTCCGCTCAGACACGCGTTCCCAGATAAGGACGATAAGGCATCGGCTGAGTCAGTACGTTTGCATACATTCAAAAGTACTGTATGTGTCCTTGCTGCCGTTCAAAGCAGAAACACGCATCAGGCCGTACACACGGACCCAATCTATACTCAACTTACCGTCCTTCTCTGAGTATAGGCAAGACGCTTTGTTCCAATTTCAATAGTGTTCACAATCCAAGTTTGAAAGTGCAGTAATCTCACCGAGTGCGTGTGTGTGTGTGTGTGTGTGTGTGTGTGTGTGCATTCGAGCGTGCGGCACCTGAAGCTCCTTTGAATAGTCTGAGACACATTCACTTCACTGTTATTGCTTAAACATAAAGGACAGAGGTGAGGGCTGAAGGATGAAAGGAGACTAAGTCACTTTCAAGCCTGAGTGACAGCTCCCTCTCTCTGACTGTATGTGTGTGTGTGGGGTGTCGCAGGCCGGGCGGCGAGGGATTCATTTGAGGCTGGCTGACTGGAACTTCAACCATCACCTTGAAGATCAGTGGAGCGTGCCACTAAGCCTTCTTGAATATGTGGGAGCGTATAAATGACTTTATGATGATGACAATACCACCGTCCTTTATTGATCTGCACTAACACGCTGCTGTGAACCCACACAGTACAGTGTGAGGACAATGTACAGACCCTGTGTGGAGGACATTATACAGAACCATACACAACCTATATACATCATCTATTTAGTTTCTGATTTGCACTGAGAGAAACTTTCTAAAAGGGAACATAATGTTTCAAACTCATTTTCATTCAGATTTTTTGTCCCCACGCATTCCCAAAAATGTCGTGTACAGTAAACAAGGTCTCACACTGGCAGACGCAGCCAAGAATTTGCTAAGACGAGAATTAAGAGAAGATGCAAACGAGCTGCTAAATATGCACCGAGACTTCCTGAAAGTTACCAGATACACTTAGATAAACTAGATGTATAAACTAGTGGAAAGAAACACAGAAAGAAAGCATCTGTATCTTAAAAACACAGATAGTAAGGAGCCTGTGCATGTTCCTGTGTATGTGTACAGGTGTGTGTGTGTGTGTGTGTGTGTGTGTGTGTGTGTGTGTGTGCATAGGTGAGCTCTCACCACTGGCTGTAGCTGCGTGCCAGGCATCATGGCGTTGGCGAGCTGCATCTGCTGGGCCAGCATTGCCATGTTCTTCTGCTGGATGAGGTTATTCCTCCCGTTGATCTCCAGCTGGGTCTTTAGGTGCGGAGGAGGATGCAGGTACTTGCAATTCTCCCTGGAACAGCGGCCCTGGATGGACAGAATGTGAGGTGGGGGGGGGGGGGTGGAGGGGAGAGGAGAGGAGAGGAGAGGGAGGATGGGAGCAAAGGAAGGGAGGAGGATGGAGACACGGAGGGAGGCGGATTAGAAAGAGCGTTGCCTAATGTAAAGATGTAATGAGCCTTGACTGGCGCCGCTGCCCTCTCGTTTAGAAGGCGCTGACCTAACATCCCTGACATCTGGGTCTGCCAGCGGCTTTTTATGGTAAAGAAGACCGATCGCAGCCCTACGCCGCCGCACCGCCCCTCCTGACCTAAACCTCCACACACTTACTATCCACTAACTTTTCCACAAACGCAAAGTGAGAGAGACAAATTAGCCTGAAGAGCAGAGATAAAAGAGGATTAGCCATTCTTTCTGCTTCTGCTAACAGATTAGAACACACACTCACACACAGACACTCAGAGAGAGAGAGAGAGAGAGAGAGAGAGAGAGAGAGAGAGAGAGAGAGACAGAATGATGGACAGTAATGGTATAAAGAGACACTTGTGCTATACAAACAAAACAAACAATAGTCATTTTATGTCCATATATTATTTAGAAGCTAAACGGATCACACAGTTTTCTGCTTTTAGCTATGATCCTTCATCTTTATTGCCCCACTCAACAGGGATTAGGAATTGTAAACATTGCCAGATTGCAACGCTGAGATTCACATGCAACCCCAGTTTACATCAACTTTATGCACAAAGATGACATGGATTCCGAATTAAGGAGATGTGAGTGAGTGTGTGTGAGCGGCCAGCTGGTCAGTCAGGACAGAGTGGACAATCTAAGAGAAAATTCCTTGAAAATAGCCTGTTTTCACTCAGGTTGCATAGGAGTGCAGCAGGGAGGAGTAACAGTGAATCAGTCTGGGGGGTTTTCTGTTGGAGCTTGGTTTCAAAATCGAGCCCAACAACGAAAAACAAGAACTTGAAAAAGTGTGTAAAATGTGTGTGAGCTTTAACCCTTTACTGTTTGTCATCTCGCACTGAAACACACTCCTGCCCCTCTATATGTTCAATCTATAATCCAGCTGAGACGCCAAAGTGTTTTACAAGGAGCAGTAGATCACCTTGATCTCGCCCTGAATTTGAGGGAGAAAATGAGTTGTGTGTCAATATTTGACATCATTTCAGACTGGAGCTGTGCCCGGTGGACAGACGCGGGATCGATGGGTGATTGGGAGACTGCAGCGATGTCAAACACACACATACACACACACACCGTGACTACTACATCTAATATTCCTGGTGGTGCCTATAGACAGACAGAGCGGCGTGTGTCTGGGTGCTGTGGGTGATTACATTCATCCAGCCTGAGGGGAGAATGTAATTTGCCTCCTCATAACGCCGCTCTGCTCTACACACACCCCGGGTAGGTGTAATATCTTACATATCTCCTTCCTCTCTCGCCCTCCTCCATCCCCCTGTCGCGCCGAGCCCCATGCTGATATCCGTTCCCCTCCTCGCCGTGAATACCGAGCGGCTGCGAGCGTTTTGCCTGTTCCACAGATGCGTGAGGGGGAAACACAAACGCTGCTGCCGCCGCCGCTGCTGCTTCCCTGTTGCTTCATCTCTTCACTTTCCTCTCTCTCTCTCTCAATTTCCTCCCACCCACTCTGACCATCTTTTGGTCCCATTTCTTCCATAACTCATAGAGAGGCGGGCGACCCCTTGCAACAGCAACAGAGTGCCACCTTCCTCCCATGGGGAATTAAAGGTCTTGCTGTCATGCTACTGCTTATCTGAGTGCGATTACCTGCAGCCTGTGGCGGCCCACTGTGACGCCGGCTTTCACGCCGTCTCCCTCTCCTCCCTCCTCTCCCTCCTTTCCTCCCACCTCTCCTCTTTCTCCTCTCCGCTCTCCTTGGCCATCTCTCCATCTCTCTTTCCCTCGCGCAGCCCTGTTCTGCCTAGATACAACGAGATACAGCGAGAGAGAGAGGGAGACGCTCTGCATTGGCCGGCATTTCCATTGGCTCGGAGGAGAGAGCGAGCGCATTTCCAGCGCCGCTGATTGGCCGAGAGGCAGACTAGCAGACGCTCGCGGCGTTCCCAGTCTGGCTCATCCCCGCTCGGCTGCAGCTATTGATCACAGCTAATTGGTTAATGTCTTTTGATTTTCCAGGGCACATTCCCTCTGGGTGACTGCACCCAACTGTGTCAGCTCCACTCATGTGTGTAGATGTGTGTGTGTGTGTGTGTGTGTGTGTGTACTTTCTGTTGCCAATCCATCACAGCTAATTGTTAACAAATCCTGTAATTCCTCTTTCTCGGTTAACATTCACATAAAAGGCTCAGCGCTGGTGAAGCACAACATGTAACAACAAAGTCATGTTGGAAAAATATTGTTTGACATTTTGGGTTTATCTTCGTCTTCAAAGCTTCTCAGGCCGCACTGGTTACGCAATAATGCTGTAATGATACTTCAAATAAAAAGTGGTAAAAGTTTTGAAGGACTATTGATCCGAGTTTTCATGATTTCATGATCATAAACAATAGGTCGTTTCAATTTTGTGTTGAAGGTCGAGCTTTTTCCCTTTTTTTAATCCAGAACAGAAAGTTGGAAAATGGAACAGAAGTGAAACAGACACGAGACAAACACGCCGATCGATCAAAGCGTGTTTCCCTGAATCACGTATCGGTTACGCTATCTGACTCGAGAGAGCCGAGAGAGACACTGTGTGACGTCATAATGGTGATTTCACACTTTGTCGGCTGTGTACAGGAAGCACTTTGACACGTTTACTCCTAGACATCTGTTGCAGCTTTGGTTTGTTGGAGTCTAAATGCTTTGCCTTCTTCTTCTCTGGTATTCTGTCTTAGCGCCGTCAGTACAGGTTAGCGGCGAGTGCATGAATACCAGACGCCAGACTCCTCTCGGCCTTCATCCGTCTGCCTGTCCTCCTCCCAGACGCTAATGTGCTAACACTTAGGCTGCCCCTGTCTCTCTCTCGCCCTCTTCATCACTCTCTCACTCTCTCTTCTTCTGTCTCCATCCTTCTCCCCACCCTTTCGTGCAGGCATCACTCATTCACTCAACGCCCATTGCTTTATTGTTACAATCTCGTACTGTAAGGACACCGAACCCGGAATTCCACTGGACATCCGAAAGTTTCTAAAGATATCAAAATACCAAAACTTTCTGAGGATAATGTATATAAACGTGTGAACAAGACAGCAGAAAGAGGAAGAGGAAGAGGAAGAGGAACAGTTCAGTAAATTTAAGGCAAATCGTGCATTAAAAAGGCCAAATTGTGTTCTCGTTGTTTGTGCATCATTCTATCATATTTCAGATTGTTACTGCAAAATGTAAAAGAGAACAAAGATCAGGTTGCTGCAGCTGCAAAGAGTGTAACGGGTTCAAATGTGTGTGTGTGTGTGTGTGTGTGTGTGTGTGTGTGTGTGTGTGTGTGTGTGTGTGTGTGTGTGTGTGTGTGTGTGTGTGTGTGTTTGCGTGTGTGCCAGGGAAAAGGACATGGTGCACTTATTAAATCACCTTGGCCTCGTTACAGCAGATACCTTTCAACCACATTTCTACTCCTGGACGTACACACACACACACACACACACACACACACACACACACACACTCACACACACCATTGTTACGGGTTTGGGGGCAGCGGACCGTCAGCAGGTGCTACACCAACAGCTTTTAGGGCGTAAAAAATGAAACTTTACTCTCAGCTTGTTATATATGCACACACACACACACACTCACAGACACACAAGTGGTTTCGCATGCACACACAAACACACACACCTGTATAACCTTGAGTTTTTTCAATTACCCACTGCAGCATTTTCTCTGCAGTTTCAGGTATCACATGTGTATCTGAGTTTGACCTCAGCGACGACAAGGTTTAAATCAGCATAGTAATATGACAGGGACTTCACACACTCTGTCAACAATGCAGCACACACACACACATTGAGTCGGGAACACAATGCGATGGTTAATACACATACAAGTCACAGACACAGAGAAAACATACGCAGATGTCACCAGCTCTCTCTCTCTCTGCCTGTCTCCGTCTCTCCCTCTCCCTCTCCCTCTCTCTCTCTCTCTCTCTCTCTCCCTCTCTCTCTCTCTCTCCCTCTCTCCAACACGCCAGGAACAATTCCCAGTGAATTGGTCCTGAATGTTATAGAATCAGGTTAAATCTGCACCGACCCTAAAACGTTCACTGCAAGGAGGCGTCTCATAGCAACCACTGCAACCATCGCTTGACTCCCATTTGTGTGTTTCTTAAAATGATCCAAAAAAAAATCCAAAAGTGGATTTTCGAGTGAATAAGCACATACATATTGTTTTTCCCTTCTCAGGTATGAAATGTCAGAAATGTCTGCGACCTTTTGAAAATGTGAAGGATGTTGCAAAATTTCCACACAAAGAAATGTTTTCAAACGTCATTCTATTGTCTTTTCCGAAGATTTGAATCAGCGTAGAAAGTCAAGGACGTACACACACATTCACCTCACGAGAAGAAGAAGAAGAAGAAGAAGAACACATTCAAACCCTTCACAGAATATCGGCTTTTCTCATTCATAACAGCGATGGCGTCTCACGACCTCGCTTCATGTTTACATCCTCCTCTCTCCTATCTATTCCACCTCGCTTGATCCAAATCGCGAAAACCTGAGATTTTGTTTAAAGGTACAGCAAAATCCACGTTCTGCTACATCTTTATGCCACTGGCTCACTATTTTGTCTGTGTGTTTGTGTGCGTGTATGTGTGTGTACTGTGGTATTGTACGATCAAAAAGCCCACGCTGTCAGTCTTATTTGCTGCCTGTGGTACTTTGGCAGCTCTCTGAAGGATGAGTCTGCGGAATCCTGGAGAATATAAACTCGTGGCGCGATTCTTCTCACAGACGACCGGCAGAAGACAAAAAAAAAGAGAAGAGGAAGAGGAGGTTGGACGGACAAACAGAGGTATGAGAAAGAGAGAGACAGATGTGTGCAGTACTTTTCCTATTATTGTTAATCAAAGCAGCCTGTTTGTGTGTGTGTGTGTGTGTGTGTGTGTGTGTGTGTGTGTGTGTGTGTGTGTGCTGGCCTGGTCCAAACCCTTCTGCACAGTATTATCCCTTGATTCTCAATGATCTTAACACATCTAAAACGCCTCGATCCAATTTAACCCCACGTAATCCAACGACCCAGGATTATCCCTGCATTCTTCCTCTGCTACCTCCGGGATTGAACTCTCCTCAGACCGCCAATGCTAAGCTGTGAACGCTGTCCGGATGGCCTCTGTCCCAAACCTCCCAACGTGACCAGCATTCTCCCCTCCTGCTCTAAAAGATGACCATCATTCAAGAACACGCCCTCCTGGTTGAGGGGCTGTGAAGAGAATACGCAAACACACACGCATACGTGCACACACACACACACGCACGCAGGAGCGTACACACACACACACACACACACACACACACACACACACACACACACACACAGACACACACACACACACACACACACACACACACAGGGTATGTGCTTTCTTGACCAAAGGTTCCTGTTGGCAAGCAATCGTCTGACAAATTATGACATCACACACAGCACAAAGAACAGCCTGTCTGAGGACTGAGAGTGCTGTGAGACACGCCAAAAACAAAAATACACACACACACACACACACATGCACACACACGCCATCCACACACACACGTACATTATGCAAAACAGCCCAGCTCTAAATCGCTGCTCCAGTTGAAGATAAACTGATAAAAACATGTTTCATGTTTGCAGTAAACAGACAAAAAGTATCTTGTGTCCCCCTCCACCCCTTTAATGTGACGACGGCATGTTCCACCACTAACAATAGACGACTAGATTAGTCCAATTAATTCTTTCCCCTCATCTATCAAATCTGGAACACCCCTGGTGTATTAGTACGATAGTCTGGATCAGTTAATGACCTTAAAATCTCATTTCAGTTGAGCAAGAGGAAAACGCCTTTAAGACAGGAACAAATATAAATGTATGGACGGGAGATTGGAAGACAATAAAAGACAGAGGAGTCCACACACTACACTGCTCTAGACGTTGGCGTTTATGTTTTGCTTTTAAACTTCAACGCTTTCCTTAATCGCCTTTTTAGACTCTTTGATCTGCAATTTGTAAACCTTTGTAGAGCACTTTGATTAGCGTGTGTGTCTGAACGGTGCAAAGTCAAATGAATTTGTGAAGTCAAATGAATTCCTCGACTGTTCCATGCAAAAAAACAAAGCGTAGAAATAGAAAACCTGATTTCTGTCTTAAATTGCTTTGCCGCTTTGCTGCTGCCACAAAACAAATGAATCATTTCTCCAGTGAACCTTCAAATAAAGACACTCCTGGGTTTTCTCACAGGTAGCAGTTTGCAGCGTGAATAAAAGCTTCACCTGCAAAGTGACTTAATTTATACACACGACACACAGAGGGCGGGACCGATTCATGTGGACACTGAAGTAGAAAGAAGAAATGTCCACTCTGAGGTCAGGGCTTGTGTTTTTGAGACGATGGTTATTTGTAACTGGAAACTGCCAGAAATACACAATACAGCATAGTATATACCTCCTAAACTGTAAGTTGTGATCATTCAATGTTCATAAGGTTAGACCTATCAGCATTAGGTAGATCCAATTTGCTGCCAACTGCTTTGGAACACATTTGTGAAAATGATAAATATAGCATCAATGTCACCGACGAAGCCTCCTGTTCCTCCTCCATTCATTGATTCCACTGGTGACCTGGCTGCCATCATGTTGTTATCCTTATTCATTTTCCCCTTTTACTTTAAAATCAGCATAGAATTAAGGATAAAGAGAAATCCCTCCCCCTTTCCTCCTCTGTCCTTCCCTCGAGGGTGCAGGATAGGTAGCGAGTGTTGTCTCAGCTCCTGTGGGGAAATCATTGTGGAATCATGGAAGGCAAAGCCTCTAATTAGCTTTGTTCTCATTAAGGACTACAACACCGCCCCCCCGCCCACACACGCACACCCAGACAAACACACATGTAGAGACTGTGATGGGGAGAGCGACAGAGACAGAGAGAGAGAGGGAGAGAGCGAGGCCACCCTGTATCCCCCAGAGATCTGGCCTTTCTTCTTCTGTTTCCCTTTCAATTAACCCTCTTCCTCCGTCCTCTATCCGTCTCATCTTTGTCTCGCTGCCTCTGTCTCCACTTCACTCTTCAAGCGTTCTGTGTTCAGTCTCTAAAGTTTAGTTTAATTCAGCTTTATCTTCCGTTCACTTCATGTGCTAAGGAGGCAGACAGAGAGCCGACCTATTAAAACAGCCTTAATGGGAAAACTGCTTAACAGACACGCAGGATTCAACAGCTTTCAGGCTTAATTATTTTCTGCCCATCTTTGTAGCGTTCTTTCAGCAGACTTACGGCCCCCAAAAGCTGCTGGGAACAGACCTCTTTAAGTTTTCTCTTTCACATCTGCATCCACCCCTTTTCATGCCTCCGATTAGATTTGCTTTGTGGTCACCGTTATGAAATGTTCATGGAAACTCAGACAAAGGCGACATTCTTTTGGAGATTGCGCTCGTCTCAGTTTGCATTCATAGTAAGAAGCTCGCTGTCTTTGGTTTTTGTATTGAACGGCGGCCAAACACTGTGAAAACGAAACTTCTCCACTTCTGCCAAATTGCAACCCATACAACTACACATCTCTTTAAATCGGCATCACATTGTCGTAGGCTATAAAGGTAGAAGGAAACAAGGAAACAAGGTTACAAGGTAACAAGGTAACGCAATAAAAGGGATGTATCTTTTGGTGCCGCACCAGCGACCCCTACTGGTCTGTCGGGTAATGATAAAAAAATAAATAATAATAATTCATTTTCATCCATTTTCATCCACATTTCCAGGTTTGTGGTTGGAATTGATGTTTACAGGGCTGTGGCTGCAAGCAATGGTGCTACATTCATGAGGAAAGACTTGATTTACACTGAACATGACATGACTGACATGTACGCCCCCAAAGCACCTATACTGTATGGAACGTTTTGTGTTCAAATATATTTTACTCTCTGGAACAAGCTGAACTTACAGAACAAAATGACTTCAAATGCATTAAATTGAAACCCCAGCTTATGAAATCAAACTATATATTGTTTTCGCTGCTGAGTGACAGATTGAGCTCCGTGTTACCAGCACCAGTGACCTCTTAGGGTTAGAATTGCTCAGAAAAAACAAAATCCATTTCATCCAGATTTCATACTGGTGAAATTCATACACTGTGTTTTAGCTCCTTTGAGCCGAGACACAAACCACAAAGATGGTTAGTGTGACCTCTGGAGTTGGTATCAGATAACAATAAAAGCAGTTTTCTCTTTCACCTCGTGTCTCTGCGCTCCCGAGACGGCTCGGGTCAGAGTGTTTGAGTCACGGCGCTGGAATGTTTTGTTCTATTCCACTTCTGATGAGTCAGAGGGGAACGTGGCAGAGGATCACGCTGCCACGCCCCGACGCTTCCAAGTAGGAAGGGCGAGGGGGGAAAAAAAACCGAGAGAGAAAGTCATACGCAGCGTGTAGAGATGCTTCTCGTTACACACATGTGGTCACAATCACACACACACTCACACACACTCACTCTCTCCCAGTGTTGGGTGTCCCTGCACTGGCACACGCAGCTTGTGTCATTGCCTCGAGGTTAAGGCAGATAAGAGAGGATTAGCATTCATTACTCCATAAAGCAACGATACCGCGCCAGCACACATCTACACACAGACACACACAAACGCACAGTAAATGACCATCGCAGCCTTGTACTGCTCTGACAAAGCCAAACACAGAGGGGAAATAACGATAATAATACAGAACGACACAATCCTTTGTATCACTGACAACCGCAGAGCTGGAAAATAATCAAGCGGAGGCCTTTGGGGGTATTCACCAGGAGTTCTGACAATGGCAGAAAAAAAAAACCCCAAGGCCGCTATAAAGAAAAGTAAGCGAAGAAAAAAGGAACGAGCAGAGATTCAGATTTGAGAATTTGATGGAATACCTCCCGATTTATTGACATATCCGTGCTGATGTCGTGCATTTCCTCATCCAAGGTTTGGGCTGAGCTGATCGATGCTCAGCATAAAGGCGAGATTTGTTAAGAGCAGTAAAACAGAGCCACGTGTTTCCCCGGAGACTTCCACTTTGCCAGTCAGTGCGCTTTCAAAACGGTTTCCACACTATTATACTGCGATCAAGGCAATAAATCCTCTATTTCAAAAAAAGTTCCATACACGCCCTAATGCAAGTTGAATTGGCACAAATGTAAGGATGCTTACTCGGAGCAAGGCGGCCAGATTAAGCGTCTGTAAATGGGTTTATTAAAGCGTATCAACGTCTTAATGGGAGCACGCCGCCTGTTTGCTTCTCAATGGGCGGACTCGCCTCATATTGCGATTACCCAGCACAACGTGTACACTCGGCGGCGCGCCTCCTATTGATTCTGTGCGTGTGTGCAACTTAATCGCATCTTCGCCTTTAATCACAGCCAGGACTAAAGCTCGAACGTACCGACTGTGAGAGAAGAAGAGACAGACACAGAGTGAGGCGCACTCAATTATAGGTTAAGGATAGATTTTGTTTGTGGCATACATCAGGGTGAAAAGCATGCCACAGTGTGTCTTAATTCCCTTCCTCCCACACACACACACACACAGTACACACACAGCAGAGGGCCATCACCCCTCCTTCCTCACGTAGCGCCTTCCGGCTGCACACTCATCCGCATCGATCCACATTGATCAAAGTCAGTTTGTACCACTTCAGCAAAGGATAGGGGTGTGTGTGTGTGTGTGTGTGTGTGAGAGCAGGGTGATCACCTTCATCTCTAAAAATTACATGTGTGGCCACTTCCTGTTTCTTGTCACATACTTTGCCCTCCGTCTTCAAATACGGTACGAGAGAGAGAAGCTGCAGCGACGGGCAGAGCACAGCACCAGCTGGCCTAATATCTCTCTCTCTCTCTCTCTCTCTCTCTCTCTCTCTCTCCCTCTCTCTCTCCCTCTCTCCCTCTCTCTCTCTCTCTCTCTCTCTCTCTCTCTCTCTCTCTCTCTCTCTCTCTCCTCTCTCTCTCTCTCTCTGTGTGTGTGTGTGATGGCTGAGCCTGATAATGCTGTAATCCAGTTAAAGCCTTTTGAAGAATCGCAGCGTCCGATAGAAAGCCCTACAACACGCGGCCATAACAATAAAGGGATATTACGCACATTCTTCAATCCCTGCAGGCCCAGACGGGGCGAACGACACGGCTCCCCGTCCACGTCCGCGCTCCGCTCTGTTATTGCTTTCTCTTCATCCATAACATCTATCTGTTCTTTCCCCTTCATTTGTCCATCAATGTCCATGTTACACCATTTGATGTCTGTGCAGCCGTCCATCATTCCCCCTCTCTCTCTCTCTCTCTCTCTCTCTCTCTCTCCCTCTCTATCACGCTGTCATCTCAGTCGCTTTCTGCACTCTTTCCAGTCTTTGGTTATAATCGGCGTGCTTGATACGCTCGTCTCCTCTCGTCTGCGCCTCATTTTTACAACCGCTCTGTTATGGAATCAGACATTTCTCAGGTCATTTCACAGTTTTTGCTTTTATCAGGATGCTTGAGACGGAAGAAGAAGAAGGAGATGAAGAGGAAGAAGATGCAGGTGAATTTCACAGTCTGTCGAATCGACTCCGGTAAGAAAGAAAAGATAGAAAGAAGAAGAGAAGGAGAGAGAAAGAGAAAACCGATGGTGTAAGCAGCAAAAACACATCCGCTCCTTGACGGTCATGAAGGATCAATATTGCACGGAGACAAAGTGCTGCTAAAGAGTATGGTTTCTGTTAATTAGCACTTCTCTAATGATCTCTCTCCTTTCCTTTTCTTGCCCTCTCCCTGGCTTCTCTCTCTCCTGTCCCCTCCCACTCCTTCACACACACTGTACTGTACGTCTCTCTTCCATTAAAACACTCTCTGTTGCTCGGCTTCACCGCGTCTCCCTTCTCCCCTGTAAAGTCCGTCCATCCCGTCTTCCTCTCTCAGCAGAGAGGAAGCCGAGCAGGTTCCTTTCACCAGCCTGATAAACACCCCGCTCTCGAGGAGGAGATTTAATGAACCTCTCATTCCAACCCCTGATTATTTTCTAATTAAAGGAGTGATGGGGGCAACCGGTAATTTCACCAATGCTTGTTTATGACTGCAGGGGGAAAACAACACAAAAGACACGCAGCCCAGACAACAGAGAGGGAGAGAGAAAGAGAGAGAGAGAAAGAGAAAGAGAGAGAGAGAGAGAGAGAGAGAGAGAGAGAGAGAGAGAGGCGGAAAATTACATTCAGTCCAGGGATTGGAGGTCATTCAGCACAATTGTTTATCGTCACACACACAGTGTAAACATAAACATATATACAGCAAACGTATAAATCAATCTACAGCTGAACTCAGTCACACTCACGGTTCATCCCAATTCTATTTGTCCAGTCCACTTTGGTTCGATTTGCTGAGGGATGTACATTCTTATAATCTTTGTTTCATTATGCGAGAGGCCAAAGGTTCCACATCACGTCTCTATAGTCTGGTCTAGTCTGGGACGAGACAGAAGCAGGAACACGTAGACTGGAGCAGCGCCACGTAACAGAAACATAGGATACGACAGATCCCAGTTATACAATCCTTCACCTATCCTTGAATTCACTCAGGGCGAGGTTTTCAGCGCTTTTATAAGTCATTCCACGCAGAGAAACAGAAATTCCGGAATGGTGTTTTACTCAATTCCACGCTTTACACGGGGAAAAGCAAAGAATCATGAGACAACACTGACAACAAATATGGAAGCGTTCCGAATAAAGCTCAAATAATTTACGAGCTAAACCAAGTCTGCATGATTTGGTTTGGAAAGATTGGCTTGTGGTTACGGCCACATGTACTGAGACTGAGACTGAGACATCCAAAGAGAGAGTGTGGTTCAAATAAGAAAGGAATGTGAGGCCATTACGGCAGCGCTGGTGAACATTGGGGGCAATTGTAGCACTCTAAAGATCGGCCTTATGGGGAGGAAGAAGGAAGTCATTTGCTTCAAAATGTTGTTATCCTTCACCCAGGGAGCCAAAAGGATGATGTCTTCTTCATAAGCCTGTAATCACAGTAATTACCCCCCGTGTGCTGGAGCTGCAATTGGAGCTTTTCGCCGTTTTAGCCATCAAGCCAAATTACAACTTTGATATTAATTTGATTAATCGTGCACTAATCTACACATAAATGCATCAACAGGAATATGCGTGTTTACACAGATTTCGCTCCACTGTTCCATATTAGGAGCAATAAAACGGCACATCTGTTCTTTCCTTTCTAGTTTGACCTTCTGAACGCGCTCGCTTCCTGTTTTCATTTCCTCAGCTCTGCACCATGATGTGACAGCTACTGTACAATGATTTCCATAATAGCGCATAAACTCGATTCAATCAATTCAGAATGTCCAATAAACGTAACGGTATGAGACTTTGCCTCACCTTCACTTCCTGTCTGTAGCAGACTGCAATACCATTAACCAGGAAGCAAAGCCACTCTAACGTGATTACCTACCTGAGGTGAATATTCATTATTGCACAGGACGGCACCGACTTCGCTGAGATCAGTGTGTGGCCGACTGCGCTTAGAGGGCTGGTTTTGTTGTTTGCTTGTGCGTATGTGTGTGTGTGTGCATATTTATGTGTCCGGTGGGTTAAAAGTGAAGGATTACGCCTCCGAGGCTCGGATCCGCACGGCGCCGGAGCTCCCGAGTTCAGAAGAATAAGCGTGGGGTCGGCGACGGAGCGCTGGAACAGGAAAAGGCTGGAGTCGGCACCAGAGTTTGACCTTTAGCCACGATGTATCTTTCATTTGGTTTGGTTTGGCTTCAGGTTGCACTCGAGGAAGTGCAAGAAAACACTGCTGCAGTTTTTCTTGGGTGTAACTCGCATTCTCCTTCATTTATTCAGCTGATCTCAATCTGTCCTCGACCTTACTGACTGTGACGTCGTTCCACATTTGAAGCCATTTCGGTCATTAAAGAAAAAGCAGGACGCGTTAGGTACAGAAGTCAACAACAATGTGACTCACCTTACTCCACTTATGTCAACAACAACAACTACTACAACAATGGAGGTCTCACAAGTCATGACAGAGCCTCCGTGGCTACAGGGAGGTGAGATTAGAACGCAGGTGTGTGTGATGAGCTTCAGGTGTTTGCGATTACTGGTGAAGCTGGTGATTAGAGAGAGAGGAGGGTGTCTGATGATGATGATGAGGATGAGGGTGGTGATGCAGTAGCTGTAATACATTCTTTCACATTCACTCTTGGAACGTGTATGGAACATTATGAGATACGTCAACGTGTTCATGATCGTTCCTTAATGGAGCGAATCAAGAGTCCACTGTTCCAATAAACGCTGATTCCAAATATACGCAAAATACTGCTGCATATTTCCTTCTGTTGGTCTGAGTTTCAACATGTTCTCAGCTGGTTTCTCGGCAGGAAACCCGGGCCAACCGATTTTACAAGGCAGGTGTGAAAGCGCCCCTAAGACAGACGAAGGGCGCCACTTAAAAAAAAACAAAAAGCGGTAGAACGAGAGAACAGGAGAACGACAGAACGGGAGAACGAGAGAACGGGTGAACGAGAGCGACTTGGCAGACGAGCCGACGTCCTGGGCTGAATTGATGCTCTGCGGCTCCCCCCCCCTCCACCTTCACGCGCCGCATTCTAATTTAAATGTTTGTTTTCCCTGCATCACTTCAAACCGAGCGCGACGGAGCAGCGACTGAGGAGGAGGAAGAGGAGGAGGAGGAGGAGGAGGAGGTAGAGGAGTTTCCCCTATATTTGCCCCCTACACTATACGTGGAGAAAGAAGGAGGAGTGTGGATGTATTAGAGACGGGCTAACAGGAGGAGATCGGCCCGTAAGTGATTAGATATTCTGTTCACAACAACAACAGCAGCAGCGGGACATCACGGCTCAGCACGACTCGGAGATGCTGATCTTACATTCCGCCTCTACCTGCTCGCTCAGGACCCTACAGCTTCACACACACACACATTTACAGAGCAGATTTTGTTGCCGGGGCGAGAGAATGCTACAGTTTAGAGTCCATTCACAATAACGGCCTCCTGTGAATCAAGTTAATGCACTGTGGGGGATGAAGAGTGGAACAGTGAAGGGTGCCATATGGGAAGATATATGGAGGGAAGGGAATGAGGCAGATCGGCTGTTGTTGTAGGAGGAGGTGGAACTATTCCTGAATGTCCTTGTATGTGTTTTGGCTCTGATGTTATTGTGTCACGTCTCCATGCTGATGCAGCACGTTTAAAGATGGATATGCGTGTGTGTGTGTGTGTGTGTGTGTGTGTGTGTGTGTGTGTGTGCTGAGGCAGCGTATCCACAGATGGATGCAGAAACGGTGGCCTCTCAGAGGACAGAGAGACATTTAGAGGAGAAGTTCCTGGGGAGAAGTCGCACATGAATCGAGCCAGACAAAGTTAATAGCTGTTGGCTGCGTGTTCCACTCTTACCTCACTGCAATATGCTAATAAAAGCCTCCTTTCATAACGCTCTGTGTAGGCTGAGCTATCGGAGGAATCTGATACGGTATATCCTGTTTGGTTAGGACCGAAAATACGCTCTATAAACGGATCGGTGCCGCTCTGGATAACATCCGAGGGAGGACGCCCACTCGCTCGCCCTGTTTTAGCCTTTTCTGAGGTTGTCTCACACCAGTAACAATACTCTGTAAACACACACTCCAGGGGATTCTTTGTACACACACACACTCTCTCAACTTTAAATACGTCCCGGGCTGTGACCTCCAGGTGACGGACTGACGGTGCACGAAGCCAAAAAGAGTGTGTGTGTGTGTATGTGTGTGTGTGTGTGTCAGTGTGTGTGTGTGTGTGTGTGTGTGTCCTTCGCTCCGACGCTTCGCCACCTTGTCAAACGCTCCAGACAAAGAGATGTGCGTCCCCAAAATACGATGAAGGGCAATAAGGGGAAAATGATAAAAAATCAGTGTGTGTGAAATGGAAAAGAAGGTGTCTGAGCTGCCTGGAGGAAAGAGAGAGAGGGGGGGGAGGATGAGGGAGGGGCTGAGACAGATTAAAAGACGTAAATGAGAGGAGAGGATGAGAGCGGAGAGCATGACAGCAGAATGCAGATACACAGCAGATTAGCGCCGTTGGAGTACGTTTGGAGTTCTTATCCAATATACCGCATCCCTCTGAGCACTACACACATCTACACACTCTCTCTCTGGCACACATACACACACACACACACACACACCGACGCCTGCTTATGACTGGGCTGTCTCCTCGTATCTGCTCTCTGTCTCTCCCTCACACACGCAGACACAAACCATATATTCCTTGTGTTACTTAGCTTGTGTGTGTGTGTGTGTGTGTGTGTGTGTGTGTGTGTGTGTGTGTGTGTGTGTGTGTGTGTGTGTGTGCGTGCGTGCGTGCGTGTGTGTGTGTGAGGCTTACACTCAACAATGCATCTTATGAGCATTGTTCACTTGGGACAACAATCTGTTTAGCATTTTAGTCATAAAAAGTGTCGACCTAAACTCACATTACTTAGATTAATGCACATTAACTGAGGTTTATTATAATAATATTATATTAGCTTTGTTTGTTCAAACTCCTATTTTTTTTTAAATCGGAATTATCCGTTTATTGCCTGGGAAGTTTGGGGAATTCAGAACAAATATAAAAAAGATTTTATTACAATGCGGTTCATTGTCCTCACTGTTGGCAGGTGTGTCAAACCCTTCAGTGTGTGTGTGTGTGTGTGTGTGTGTGTGTGTGTGTGTGTGTGTGTGTGTGTGTGAGTGAGAGAGACCACAGGGACTTACAGACAGACCTTGGTACGCCAAAGACACGCTCAGCGATGCCGGTAACTGCCTTTTTCAAAACATTAAATTAGTTTATATGCTTCTGTGGGATCTTGGGATTTTGTGCTTCTGCCTTCCTTCCTTTTCTAGTCTTACATATACGACTTTTTTAAAACCTCTCCAAAACACACAGTGGCTGGATCATGACGGCCTTCAGCAGGCTTCAGTCTAAAACCAGAGAAGACGAGTGAAATCAGAGACGGAACACTTTAGGAAGGAGACACAGCGGCACTAAAAAAGGGAATAAATGAGGGATAATTTCCCCTTAACGCCACATTAACCTGTCAGCGAGTCTTCAACACCTTTAGGCCAGACTGAAGATGAAGGTTTGTCTGTCTGGTTAACAGCAGCCAGACTGTGTTGGAGCAGCGAGCTACGTTGTTTAGCTACTTGGGCACAGATTGACTCAAACTTTTCACCCGGCAAAATCCGATATGAGGTGAAGTAAAGTGCAGCCCGGCCACGTCGAGCGGAAAGTCAAATCAAAAGCAGCCATTGTCCGCAAATGGAGAGAGGGAGGAATTGTTTATCTGCCGGACAATTTGCGACATGACTGGAGCGTTATTGTGAAAGTATTAGCCTAGCTTCCTGTTTGTTGCCCGCTGCAGTCAAATGACCTGCATTAGGGATGATGGCAGCGCCTCTGGAGGAACTGCAGGAATGTTAAAGAAAGCGATGAGGTTGTTGGTTTATGCATGAGCGGTCAGTAATGTGTGCGAGGAAGGAACACTGAGGGATTGTGACGACGGTATTAGCATCTTTGAATCTAATCAGCTAGCCAGGAGTCACGGAGTCAAAAGCTAAACAAGTTAGAGAGAGAAAGTCTTGGTGAATGGAGGCGTTCACGTCCAGCGATATCGCATTAACGCAGGCAGAGTGAGCGGGGAAATGTTTACCAAAGAAGCTTCCTCTCTCAGACTGAGAGATGGAGTAAGAAAAGTGTAATAAAATAAAGAAGAAAGACTCAAACTGGCTGAAATTGACTGGATTTGACTTTTAGAACCCTGGTTACAAAGTTCTATTGAAATTATTCTGTTTTTCCGATATTTCTCCAGTTGTGCTTTAACGCCGTGCCGATTTTCATTTAGAAAAATCCATGAGCCGTCATATCAGAGGGGAGGAAGAATAAGGAGGATGATCGATACACAGATTTGTATGATAAAGCAAACAAAAGCTTTAAGTTATTCACCATAAAAGCCTGGATGAGCCTCAAACACTCAAGGTTTGTATTAAAATAATGACTGTTTTGGTGTCCGGTGTGCAGAATCTGTCAGTCAGGATGTTTACACGCATGTAAACATTGATTACACTCCCAATTAAGCCATTAAATGGATTGAAATCAGTGTAAATCAGTGTGTGAGACCTAAAGTATCCTATTGTAAATCAATTTCATGGCGCAGACAAGACTGTAGCCCGCAGCATGTAAACATCACTGTGTGTGTGTGTGTGTTTTGCATTTGAGCGTGCCGTCGGCGTTGCAGCAGAGGAATTGAACATAAATCGTGTTTTTATCCTGTAGTCATTTCCCTCCAAAGCTCTCAGCGTTTAAAGATAAACAGAAGACAGCGGCAAGCACATATAGCACATATAGATTTTTTTAATATCGCACTCATCTCGCCGTGTTCCCGCCCTCCTGGAGGCCGTAATGCAATCAGGACTAATTCATATCCGTGTCGGCTCTGGCGGTAATGTTGTTTTCTGTGATATAAGTAAATAGGTAAATTAGGAAATCCTCAGAGAAGCTATTAGTCTGCATGTAAAGACTGAGTAACAGCCTCTGCTTAGCGCTAAATTATGAGCCGCGAAACAAATAAGGGGACAATTCCTGACAGGCGAGACAAAAAGAGGAATTCCGACGTAGCAATCACGCTAACAAGAACGCAGCCGCTTCCTTTCACGCTCCTCGCCTCATATATTCCTGTTAAGACGACTCGTAATGGAAACGAATCAGAATGTGTCTCACTATTTAGCAGGTTTCAGCGGGAGTGAAGGGTCTCGACTGTTTCTCATTAAATTGCTAAATGTTTCCATGACTTATGCAAATTCAACGAGCTCGCCCAGGCCGGATATCCCTGTGTGATACTTCAGGTTCTGTCCGATTCTGCTCGACCTTTTCCCGGATTCACCCACGTTGCTGATATCAGATTTACAGACACGTCACTGAACACACAACCCGGCCCTTTATAGCCGTAACGTCCATTTGTTCAGCAGCCTCTTTTCCCTGACTCGGTCTCTGTACTCGGGCCCACCCTGCTGCAGACTCCCCCCCCCCTCCCCCCCTCCCCTCTCTGTGTTGCTCTTTGGGCTTCCTTGCGCCTGTTTCCAATCTCGGCGGCGTTAATGGTGAGATTTTATGGCGTTTCGAGCGCCTAAACACCAGCAGATTCTCCGTTTATTGGCTGGCTGTGAAGGCGTGTCCCTTCCTCTCTTGCTGCTAATGGCAACAAGCTGCTTCCACTCCAACTGAGGGAAAATCCTCTCCGCTTATTCATCTAATTATCGCCTGCTGCAGATTTTTTAGTTTTTTTTACAGCTAAGACAGAATCAATGCATGAACTGACCATCTGACCTCCTTCAATTACTTCCAATGACTAAACGCCGAATGAATTGTAAAGTTCGGCGGTGCATCCTGATGGTTCCATCTGTCCCGGTCTTGACTGATGGAGGGTCAGGTCTCTGTCACATCAGCCAATCCCACGCAGCCGTGACTCATTTCCTGCTAGCCTCTCTCTCTCTCTCTCCCTCTTACCCCATCACATGGAACTTTCCACTGCCTTCAGTGCTGGCAAACACCTTTCTCTCTTTTTGATTTGGAGACAACAGAGGGAATGTGGAAGAATGAAGCCTATAGCAGACAAAAGGGAAAGTATGACAAACGCCTCAGCAGACGAGGACAGAATCAGTGTCTGAAAGATAAAAGATACGTGGGGAGAGAAAAGGTAGACGTCTGAGGAAAGGGAAGAATGTGTGTGAATACAGAAGAGAGCGACCAATATGGAGTTTTATGTCTTTGCCTTCCTTCCCTGGCCTGCATTTCTGAAGAATGAGGATCGCTGTGGCATGACAAATCTTCCTGGAGTGCCAGGCCTGTACCACCCTCCGCATCCCGCTGGCCGTCCTTCCCAATCCCAGATCCCCTCTGCTGCATCCAACGAGCTGCGCGTTACGCATTCGTCCACGGATAAAGCAGATCGATCATTCTGTCAGGGCGAAACCGGGGGGAGGCAGACGCTGGAATGCCCCGGCAACACCCCGGAGCAGGTTTCTGGAGCTACACGCTTCCTCGCACATTCCCTCCCCTCCTCTCCTCCCCTCCTCTCCTCCTCCATCCCTGCCTGTGCCTGTACCCGACCAGAACCGCCCTGACCCGTCCCAGCTCCAGCCGAGCGGCCCGTAGAACAGTAATAACAGGAGAGAACCCCCCCCCCCTGTAAGAAGCCATGCGAGGACTTGGCCCCGGGCCGGCCTGACTGACTCTGAGCCGCGGGGGCTCCGGTTACGCTGAATAACACCCTGTGGTGCCAATCAGATAGGAGGCAAATTACAGGACACAAGCAGAACACGGCTGGAGAGGAACACAACAATCTGTGCCCACCTGAGAGGGGAACACACACACACACACACACACACAAACAGTACGACCCAGCTCCAGGGCAAAGCTTTGGGATAATGAGAGACAGTGATGAATCTTTATAACAAGGAGGAACTGCACACACACACACACACACACACACACACACACACACACCACAAATGTGATCTCAACACATTACTCCATGGTTGTTAGGGGCGTTAAGAGGTGCTAAACATGTTGGCATATCCAATTAGAATTCAGTATTAAATCATATTATTTTACTGTTCTGATTATGTTTTGATGATTTCAAGCATTTCTTTACAAAACCGGACTTTATGAACTTAATCTCTTTATTCTGGATCATACAGATTCGCGCCGAGCTGCATCTGTCCTGGGGATAAACGTGAGATTTCTATTGGAATTGCTGCAATTACTTTGGAAGAAAAACTGATAAGGAAACATGGAGCGACGCCACGATGTCACCATGTTGATAAATCACCTCAAAGTTTTTTTCCAGGATTCAGATCAGCATCTGGAATGTTCCGAGTTCTTTTCCCAGACTCGACCTCAAACATCAGCTGATTACTTTTACTTTCTAGACGCCGGCTAAGAAACAAACAAACAAACGATCCTTCTCCTCCTCACAGCTACTTGACACAATCACTCAATGGAACACAGTGAGGTTTGTTTTCTCCTTCTTCGTCTCATTTTTATGTAAACTAAAAGCTGAAAGGCCTTAAACTCGATTTCTTGTGACTCAGATCAGATTTTCCTCCGAGGCAGTGTGAACAAACCAAATCTGATTATCTTATTATCAGATCGGACCACTTGCTTATGCTTCTGGAACCTCTGCTGTGCCAGAAGCAGATCAGCCATGGAGCCATGGAGCCATCGCCACCAAAAGATCAAATCTGGCTCAGGAAAATCAGAATTGAGCACAAACTTTCCTCTCCTACACGCGGATTACAACGTTCTGTCGTGGCTCCTTCCTCTTCTGAAGCTATTTCCCTCTTCCTCTCTCTATCTCTCTCTCTCCAGTTTGAGTTTTTCCCTTCCCCGTCCTCTGAGGGAGTGGAGCTGCGTGGTGGGAGTGTGTTGTCTTGGTGCCAGGGCAGAAATAGACAGTAAATTACAGAGCCTTTCTGAGAAACACCCCACTGTGCTGCATGACCTCGAAATAACACACAGACGTACAGCTGCAACACTCTCACACACACACACACACACACACACAGGGACTACACAGCACGCTGGCCTACTTCTACAGTATGTATACTTCTCATTCAGCCTGTTGATGTGACACACACACACAACTCGTGCCAACCAACAGCACTGCTCTAAAGTTATGAACCGCCGAGGGAAACTGTGAGTCTGATTCACAGATGTTGGAGCAATTAAAGCGTCATCTCCTATTACCAAGGCACACACACACACATACACACACACACACACACACACACACACACACACACACAAACACACACATACACACCATGTACACATACACACCATGTACACAGATACATATTCTTCCGCGTATCACAGTTCAGCCCTGTGGTTAGGCGTGCAAAACAATATTTCACTCGCAAGTAAAAATCGCTCCTCTTCCCTGTCCAGAAAGACGGCATCAATCTTTCCGATCCTCCACCACAACATTTCCTGATACTCAACAACTCCTGGCATTCCCAAAACTCCCAAAATCAAGCTTTCCATGGTACGGGGGGGGACACTCACCTTTAGGGAGTCGAAACAGGCGATGACTCTCCCGTTTTCCACTTGGCAGCTCTTGGCCGGGTGGGCGAACTTGCACTCGCTGTCCGGCCGCGAACACGTCCCTCTCTGGAATTCCCGGCAAACCTCCAGCGTCAGCCACTTGGTGTCACGCATGGGCATCAGGTTCACCGCCATGTTGGACGGGGAGCGAGGGGGATCCGGCGGCTGCGGCTACGTGTGTGTGTCTGGACGCTTGTAATGACGCTGGGACAAATGAGATTGAATGAGGAAAGGACATGGGAAGACGGCGGCGTTAAAGAGGCTCTCTTTCTCCGGGGGTCGGGCTGTGAGGCCTGGGACTCGCCTACCACCTGCGGCCCATCCTAAGTGTCTGTTTGTGGCTGTAATAAGAATCCTTCACCTCCTGTCACCAAGGGCCTGGGCCGGTGACAGCCACAGAGGTTTGCTTTGTAATCGCTTCCTCAAACACACACACTCTCTCTCTCTCCCTCTCTCTCCTTCTCTCTCTTCTTCTCTCTCACTCCTCTTTTCCTCAGCTGAACTGTCAGATGAGATGAATGGCAAAACACATTATCGATCGAGTTGGCCCATGATGAAAAGATGCGAGGCTGCAGGAGGGAGTGGAGAAAGGAAGGAGGAGGAAGAGGAAGGAGAAGGAGGAGGTAGCGGGGGGGTGGGGGAGGGGCGGCAAAAAGAAACGATCTCCTTCCGCTCGCCGGCGGCGATAAAAAGCCGCCTGTCCTCCGTATCTGGATTTGTCCGGAGAGGAGGGAGGAGCGGCCCCCGGTTTTCCACCGAGGAGGGCCGGGTGGAGGGGATGGGGAGATGTGACAGGAGGAGGGAGGTGTCAGCAGTGTGGAGATTGGCTCAGTGGATGGGGTCGGCGTGCCCGGCGCTCCCGGTGTGGCTGGAAACTCCGGCAGACGCTAACAGGCACAGAGGCGGAGGCTGCTTCACTGGAGCCAAACAGCCACAGGGGTCAGAGAACGGAGGCACTTCTCTCTGCGAAAAGGAGGGAACAGTGTCAGTGGAGCAGCGTTTAACACACACACACACACACACACGGGCCACGCAGAGGTCGACACACACACTCCGACACACACTTAGTTCCACACATGTTTCCCCATTCATCGTCTCAAATCGTCTCTCCCGCACGCTCCTGCAGCGGCCCGCACAGACGCTGCCAGGCTGTCAAGTGGAAAATCACATCAAACAGTAAAGCTCCAGCGTTCAGGCGTGAACGATTTCTGTAAAGAGGAGACGGCGAGGAAGAGAGGAAGACGGGAACGCCGGGAAGAAAATTGTGAATGTACTTTTAAGTATATCTCTGTGTGTGTGTGTGCGTATATCGCTATCCTTGTTTTCTCAATAATTATCACAGGCAGAGATCAGATGCTGAACACTCTTCATCCTCCTCTGCCTCACTCCCTCTCTTATGCACACACTCCTCCTGCTCTTGTTCCGGCCGGAGGCGACCACGTCACAGTTAAGGTCAGAGGTCAGAGAGGGAGCAAAGTGTTTTCATTCCACCTGAAGCGTTGAGTTACTTTGTCTAATCCTCATAAACCCCCTCTCATAATTCTCTGCATTCAGACGCGACACTGAACATATTTTCACGATACATTAGACAAACTGATTAAATGAATATTGGCTGGCCGTCGTTCCTCTCTGCTTCTCTTCTGTCAGCCAGCGTGTGTCGCTCGGGTCAAATGGAAGCGGTTGTGCTTTGTAATTATTTTCTGTTAGATTGGGCTCCATTTATGATCATTTTTATTTTCCCCTGCAGCTGTGTGTGTGTGTGTGTGTGTGTGTGTGTGTGTGTGTGTGTGTGTGTGGGTGTGGGTGTGTGTGTGGGTGTGTGTGTGTGTGTGTGCCCCGCTGCACCCTGGCATCCGGAGCCTTTTCCTACACGCTGCCTATGCCACAACCAACCAACCAACCAACCTCCTCCTCCTCCTCTTTCTCCCCCTCCTCCTCCTCGGCTGTGGTGGCAGAAGCAGAGGAGGAACCCGAAGGCAAAATGTTTGGAAGACAAATTGAGCGAGGACAGAATGGGACAGTGAGAGAGGGAACCTGGTCCTTGTTCACACACACAGATTGTTTATGTGTCACATTCTCTTCTCTCCTCCTATCGGGTGCAGTCACATCTGGGGTGAACTACTTCTAGAACCCAAACGCTGATATTTTGAGCTGTGTGTGTGTTTGTGTGTGTGTGTGTGTGTGTGTGTGTGTGCGGACGAAAGCAAGGGGCCAGGCCGGCTCCCTGTATCTGGCAGGCAGACTGCGGTACTGGGAATAGAATCCAGAGAACATTACCAATGCATCAAATGTGGAGTGGCAACATTTGTCCACTCTTACTCACATTCTGACCTCCGCTATAACTCTCTGTCTCTCTTTCTGTCTCTTTCTCTCTCTGTCTCTCTTTTTCTGTCCGTCTCTCTGTCTCTATTTCTCTCCATTTCTTTCATTCTTGCTGCCTCCCTGTCTGTCTGTCTCTCTCTCTCTCCCATACGGATGAAATTTTCTTCAAGTAGACAAAAGGACGGGCAATTCTGAAATAATGTTTCCCTGCACAAAAGTTCAGCTTTTCACTTTCACTTACAGAGTGTAAGTGTACTTTTGTGTGCAAGTACACAGGGAGAGAGAGAGAGAAAGAGACAGAGAGAGAGAGAGAGAGAGAGAGAGTGTCAGTTTGAATCCAGGAACACATTTTTCCCCATACTACTTGATTTCTTAGGGTTGTGGAAGGTCTTCTCCTTGCGTTCAAAGGTCGCCGTGGATACTAACTGGTGAACGCTGCTCATCATAGGAAGAACACGCCTGTTGTTGCGTGTAGTTCAATCCCTTAACAGCAGATTTTACAACTCGACAAAAATTCTGTAAAAGACATGAATTTTGATCTGAACTCTTTTTCTCAAAAGGTCTTATACCTTCCCTGTTTCATGCTGTGGGTCGGTATTGACTTCTGGCTCCCTCAGAGGCCGACCGCATATTCCTGCTCTGCTCAACACTCAAGCTCCATCAGCAAGTTCTCTCAAGTCTGACTGATTGAAGAATAAACCTATCAATTATTCATTATAAAGGGAACGCCCATAGAGGAGCACTAGGCCATATTTGGAGAACATTCCTGCATTGTGACGTTGCTTTTACCAGACCGAGTTCACAAACATCCTCTACCACAGTGAACAAATCATGAAAAAGGGAAAGGAATGACTCAGCAGGGAGTCATCGCTGAGCTGATGAATGATTGACACTAAGGCCATTAACCAGAATTCTCCAGACTTTATTCTAATTTTACCGAAAACATAATACAAAACCAGCGGTGAATAAAAAATGTGTGGCTTGAGTGGTGCTTACAAATATGAAGATAAAGGTTTGAAACTCAATCTTATTCTCAGAGGGATAAGAAATACAAGAAAATTCACATTCTCTCTCTCTCTCTCTCTCTCTCTCTCTCTCTCTCTCTCTCTCTCTCTCTCTCTCTCTCTCTTTGTCTCTCTCTCGCTCCCTCTCTCATGCAAACGAAATACCAGATTTTGGCCAATGAACCAACTGTCAGAGGCCATGAGTCTGTGATTGGTAGGGAGAAAGGGAAATATGTGGAAGGAATAAATACTGTGTAACTTTGCCTTGGTTAATGCTTAATAAGTCGCTATCACACTTCTGTGTTGCGCACAATCAGTTCACAGTGGACGATGGGTTAAACTGAGACCAGCGACGCAGTAATGAAGAAAGTGAGTCAGTAGTGAGGCAGCACTTTGCACAGACGACAATGTGACACACTGCGAGTCCGGGGGCTTGTGTTTTTGAGACTCTTGTTATTTGAAGCTTTACTTGTTGTCCTCGGTGACATACTGTTATTAAATGTTACTGTACATTTGTTGAAGCGTTTTTCTTCGCGTTTCTTCAAGTCGAGTGTGTGTGAGATCGCGTCTTGCCTTATTTCCGCCACCAATATCATGTTTGCCTTGCGTGTGTGTGTGTGTGTGTGTCTATTAGCAAGATAATGGCAAGACAAATCAAAGAAATTGCGTGCAACCTTGTTTAACATTATTTTTTAAGACCATAGACAACCATTCAGATGTCATTGGCAATGTTAACCACTAGATGGTAGCAGAGACTAAATACGGCACAGCCAGCCTTCACACACGGTCTACCACTGGATCCGGATCTGGATCTGGATCCCTACAATCTGGAAGACGTGTTAAGAAATACATCTTCAGATATGACCTTTATTGATACTGATTCAGTGAAGTACAAACAGTTTAAGTGAATCTTAAGTGGATCTTTAAGAGTTAAGGAGCTCAAGACAGAATAGTTCTGCTACTAATGAAGCATCGATTTCCATGAATATGTCCTCAAGTAATAAAGACAGAGATATTAAGGTTACTAAGGGGAGGTTTTGAATGTCAAGGATGTCTGATGAACACAGAAAGGCGTGTTTTGGATATGACTGCAGCTTAGAGAGAAATATTTGGCCTCTGCAGAGGTTTGTGCCCTCTGAATGCTTTCTTGTAATGAATGTTGCAGTTTTAGGGGCCAGAAATTAGAAAATTCATTTGGCAAAAGCAGCACGCATGGTCAAGCCAAGAATTTCGCAGAAGAAGAAGAAGAAGTTGACAGAGACTCAGTTTATAATCTATAAAATAAAGTTTGTATTTTCACACAATACTTCTATAAGATGCACGCGTGGAACAAGTGAGAGAGTGAGAGAGCGACAGAGAGAGACAGAGAGTAATTAGACGAGTCTCACGTCAAAGCAGGGGATTGGAACGACGGGCTGAAAATGTGAGAAATGACTCGACTGTTGCAAAAATATATAAATAAATGAGTCATCAATAAGCATCTTAGCATGTGTGAATAATGCATGTGGCCATTTCCCGTAGCCAGAGGCAGGAGATATTATTAAACCATCAGATCAGCCAGCCAAGGTAATAACTGTTGGGAGAGGAGACGGAGTTGGACCGGGGATATTACACAATGCCAGCAACCTCCTCTCACACACACACACGCACGCACATACCCCATTAAAAGTATATGATGATCTCTAATGCTAAACATAATGAAATCCAGGCCAAACATTTTCCTTCCCCTCCTGAGCAGCTCTGCCTGTTGACACGGCGGTAGCACAGAGCGGAGTGTGTAACGCTCAGAGTGTGACCGGGGTTCATGTGTCTCCTCTTTAAAGAGAGCCACCTGATCCCCGCGTTAATCCCTCAGCTAAAACCGGGGCCAGTCCTTTGGCGAAACTCGGGATAATTTCATGCCTGCGACACCTCTCCAGGAAAAACACACAGATTTAGCACGGCCGGGCTTCGAACATACCTGACTGTTCAGACGACTTTACACACACACACACACACACACACACACACACACACACAGGAGTTTATTAAGTTGGAATGATTTAATGATGTTCATGTAGAGGGCTTGGGATGTGCCTGTGCCACACGTGTGGAGTATATGTGTGTGTGTGTGTGTGTGTGTGTGTGTGTGTGTGTGTGTGTGTGTGTGTGTGTGCGTGCCTGCGTGCCTGCGTGCCTGCGTGCCTGCGTGCGTTCATGTGTGTGTGTGTGTGTGTGTGTGTAGGAACGATGGCAAGTATGTTTTGCAGTCGGTGCAAGGCATGCCGATAGAAATGCAAGCCAAATTCAGCACAACATCTGAGAGCAATAGGGAGAGGGAGAGAGAGAGGGAGGGAGAGAGAGAGGGAGGGAGAGAGAGAGAGAGAGAGAGAGAGAGAAAAGAGTGAACAGGAGCAGAGAGGGGAGAGCACGGGAGCCATTTATTCACCTTGGATGACTTCTAGAGCGAGTAGAGGCAGAGGGGGGCCGCCAAGGCTTGCTCAGAAGTAAGAGGAAATCATTTTCTCTAAAAACATAATTGCTCAATAGAGTAATTTGATCTGTAACAGGGCCGATCTTCTCTCGTATTTTTCTGTCTATCGCTGAAAAACTCTGTGTTTGTTTAGGCGGCGAGCAGACGGCGGAGACATTCCTCAACTACTCCAAATTCCAAACCAAAAGGGCTCCAGATTAGGATTTCAATTCTCCTGTAGTATGTCAGGGGCTTTAGGGAACACACAGTACTTAAAAAGGTAATTTTTGCAGCCAAGGTTTATCCAACAGGTCAGACAGATCAGGGCCTCCATATACGCAAAAATGCACCAGAGACGGAAAAGAGTAGGAGAACGGCAAGGAAGGGGGCGAAATCCAGTAATGCGAGAGGTTAAAGGGCGCTGAGTGCAGCAGCAAAGAGCAGATGCTGGAGGGTTCATATTACACCGCATCACCAGCTGACCGGGATATCATCTATATACGACCTGAGCTGCCCTTTATACTGACAGGAGCATCGGGGACGGGGAGGGAGGGGTGAGGCGGTGACAGAGGAAGAGGAAGAGGCAGGGGAAAACAAGGTGGCAGGTACCAGGCGAGGAGACAGGGGAGGGAGAGCGGCAGCATACCTCCGCCAAGGCCAACGGCCCTCCAATTATAGCTGGCGTCGTCACGAGCCGATCAAATTCTGCCACGTACGAGCCTCTAATTATATCACCAGATGAGAATTAGAGGATAGAAAGTCTGCATTTATAAAAAGAGGAACTCGCTGCAAACCGTGTCTAATTAAAACGGTTTGATTCGTTGAACCGTGCAGCTGAAACTCACACTTTACTCTGTGCATCTCAAACTTTTTTCCTTCGGCAAAGTCTTATCCAAAACAACTATTTATGAGCAAACGAGCCATGTTGGACTTTAATTACAGGTTTTCTTTCATTCAATCCTTCTGGTTGAACGAAAGAAAAACGCTCCAACTGTGTTCCACTTTATTAAAACACATCTTTGTGCGCTCCATTAGTAGGTGTGCGTCTTCAAAAAAGATAGATTTCACACGCAGATATAATTTGAACATTGAATCGCAATCACTTACTTACAAGAAAAAACCAGCGCAGGATATTTGATGAGAAAAATGAAGGAGTCATTTTGCGAGGAGTCGAGCGTTCTCCCCTGCATCAGAAATGTTCATTACTGGCCACTTACCTAAAGCGCCGCTCCCTCCCCTGCTGGCAGACGGACGGCAGACAGAGAGGGAGCTGAAGTGTGGCTTATAAACAGTAAAAGACTCATTATGTGACGGAAATAACAGCTCCTCTAAATCAACACGTTTCCCTCTGCGGCGCGGCGAAGACGCAACCGGCCGCGGCTCGTTACTGCAGAGAAGGCTCACTACTTGTCATTCGTGGCGACGGCTTTCTGTGAACGAGTGGACGTGTCGAAAATGGACAAGGTTGGAGAAACGTTGGAGAATTTGGTGAGGAAAGTGAGAGAACCGTGTGAAAGTTTGTCCTCGGTGTGTCGGTGTCAATCTTTGAGTGAAAAGTAATGGAGGGAGGTGAAGACAACACGGAAGGAATCACAGCAACAGTCATTTAACGGATTCTTCCCCTGGATCACGCCGAGCTCACCCACAGGGTTTCATGACAACCGTTTGGTGAGGAGGTAGAGAGTGGAGAGGAGAGGAGAGGAGAGGGGGAAGAGGAAACACGTTCTGTTTCAGCCACATTCCCGCGTGATTGAATCTTGACACGTCTCATCCCTCATCATTTATCCGCAGCTGATCTTCTTCTTCTCCTTCTTCTTCTCCTCCCTTTTGTGTTTCCCTCCCCCCTCCCACCCTCGCCAAAAATCTGCTCCTCTTCTCGGAGAGTTGCGCTCGGGGTATCACGTGGCGCAAACAACTTCGCCTCGTCTTTTAATAGTCGCTGTCCTCGTTTCATTCGGCTCGCCATCTCTGCCCCCCTCCCCTTCCCCTCCCCTCCCTACCCCTCTCCCCTCCGTCTCCCCGCTCTCTCCTTCTGCTGCAGCGCCACGTTAATGTGCTGCAAGGTCACATCTACCAAATTCCGTGTTCAAAAGCAAGGGCAAATTGGTTAACGGTGTCTGTTCCAGCACGATGTCATGGCTTTTTTTTTTTTTTACGGCAAATCATATGAAAGGCATCAAGTTCTCAAAAACGGCCTCTGTGAAATGTGAGCTCCAACGCCTTTTAGACGCGCCGCTAACGAGGTTAGAGCAGGTTGCTGAGGTGACGCATTGTCACGGGACATCGCCAAGCCGTAGAAGTCAAACTCTTCTATCACTTTGTAGCATCTGAGAGTTCCATTTCCTGCTTAATCTCATCACCGGCTTCAAACTAGTCAGCTTCCTCCCGGCAAACATCTGACATGACATTTCCCTGAGACCTTGACTCCACCACCACCTGTCTCTCTCTCTTTGCTGTTCACCACATGACCTCCTTCATTCCTGAGGCCCGGCTCAGTGTTATGATTTAATACAGTTACATTCAGATATTGTGTGTGACTTAAGAACCAAACAAACAATGACAACTCTGAGGGGTTAGGAGCTAACGCGGGAAGTCGTGAAAGAGTCCGTACGACTAATGAACATCCGTACGTTAGCTGTGTTTGCACTGGCTAATGAGCCTGTAACTGCAGCACACGACATGTTATTAAATCACTGCTCATATAAAAACAGCCTCAGCGTGTAATGGACTCTGTTGCTGCTATTTGCTTCTTTCACTTTATGTTTGAGCTTGCAGACAGCTGCTTGCAATGACTTTGTGTGTGCGTGTGTGTGTGTATGTGTGCGCGCGTATAAAACAGCTGACTGGTGACTAAATGCTTCATGCGAACGCTGTTTGTTTATGACCCGTAAGGAAATATGTTGCTTGCTGCAGTAATATAATATGTAAAAAAAAAACAAGATCGCATATCCATCAGTGGTTAATAGCCAAGCCGAGGCAAAGGGGAACAGCCCTGAGCCGTGCGGCAATTTAAGACTAGTGGCCGCAATCGTTAGTGCAGCCGTACACAAGAGGATTCTATGCATCTCCCATGAATACAAACGAAACAGCAAAATACTAATCAAAACAGACAAATATCTACATTTACTCTAACACAGATTCTGGTTATCTGGACGCTGCTTTGGTTGAGCTCAGATCTCAGCAGGTGGGTTAGGTCGCCATCACGGGGCTGCTGGCACTTCCACTTTCCTACAAAGCTGTTTACTTTGAGCTCGTGCTATATGCAGTATTTCTTTCTCCTGGAAATCCACAGGCTGCTCTTTGCATAGAAACTTGTTTAATTGTGACTTATGGCACTGCAGAGCCACAGGTTAGCGGACAAATGAGCTCCCTGAAACGCACAACAAAGCTACAGAAACAATCTATGATGTAACTGCAAACAGAATGCTGTGTTTGAACAGAATTCTCATTTCATCCTGAGACGATTCTGACACAATAACAGCAGCCTGAAAGTGAATCGTGCAAACTGCAAATTTGCCAAATTTGTCGGCCAACGTTCCTTATCGTGACAAACTGATCATAGCCGCTAATGGGTGCTGGTAAGTTTCCCATTTCGGCGTGGAACAAATTAAGACAAAGGAAAACATTGTGTGCGTGTGTGTGTGTGTGTCTATATCGAGTCACTATAAAAGCTTTCCCTTCCCATAAGAAGCAGAGGGTGAAGGACATCTAGGGAAGATTAAAGAGCTGAAACACTCCGGGGAACAGGCATATTTATAAAACGGAGTGGAGCTATCAAACAGGTCCCACCCATGTGGAGTATGTGCTGCGGCCTCAGATCTGGATCAACATCTTAAGAGCGAGCGCCGGCCATGCTGAAACTGTAAACTACTCCATTACCACGATATTTCCTCAGATTGTACCATCAGGGTAATTTTAGACCTCATCCCATGGCCAGTGATACACACACACACACACACAGACACACACACAGACACGCATTATTGACTACAAAGCATGACACAGCAGATCTGCCTCGTCGGCAGAAGATACAGTACATAACTGCAAAGATGAATGGAAGGTCAGTCAGTGCATTTATATTCAGAACACGAGGGTTTGAATAATATGTATGCATATGCACCACATCAACTCTCTCTCTCTCTCTCTCTCGCTCTCTTTCACACACATAAGCACGCGCAATCCATGAGTCCCCTCCTCCCAGCTGTAAGACAAACAGAGGGGAGCAGAGACGGCGAGGGCAGTCAAGTGGCACGTGTGTAAGCTGTCGTCTGCACAGTGATATCAGGGCAAGTGTTTAAACAGCCTGACATGAACATAGAGCAGGGGAGGGGGGGAGGGAAGGGAAGGAGGCAGGAAAAGAGAGGAGACAGTTATACGTTAATAGGAACGCAGTGATGACGTTACACATGTAAGTGTGCGTTGTGCAGAGTCGGCTGCATGCATTGTGTGAACGCTGCACCTATCTTTGCTCTGCTGCAGCGAGGCGACCCGGTGCCGCCTGTGCCTGTGCCTGTGTGGTGTAATGCAGCGGCAGCAACGGTGTCACTGAGTTCATGGACATAAACTCACCCACTGCCAGACCAGTCTGCTCCTCCCAGGAATAACAATGGGGGCGAGAGTGTGACTGTGTGTGTGTGTGTGGGAAGGAGGGAGGGAGGGTGGCTTGAGATATACATGGGGAGAGAGTCAGACAGGCAGAGACGTAAAGAAAAATGACAGCGAGACAGATATAGAGAGAGAAAGGGAGTAGGAGATAGGAGATAGGAGATAGGAGTCATCCCAGCTGTAAGAGGTGTCATCTGGCTCCCTGCAGATGACAGTGACAAAAAGTAGGTTTCCCACTTTGAAAATGCTCCCTCGAGTGAATTTACAACTCGGCATGTGACATTTGAAGCTCTGGACCTTTATCAGAAGGAAAAAGTCAAACACAAACACACACACACACACACACACACACACACACACACACACGGAGAAAGAGAGAGAGAGAGACGTTCTTCCTTCTACCGCACCGACTCTGTCTCTCTCTCTCTCTTGCAAACGTGCTTATCTAGAGGCCGTCTGAGAGCCAAGACGCAGACAGATTGGGACGATGACGGTTCAGACTTGAACTGAAAGGACAGAGACGGACGTGTGGAGGGGCGGCCATGTGGCTGCACACAGAGGGAGGCTCAGGCACCAGGTAGTCAGCATGTAATGAGACACACACACACACACACACACAAAACAGGAAGGATTCATGACACTAGAAAATCCTTGAGAGGAGACGATCACTGAATAGAAAGAAGCCCAGGAGCTGAAAAGCTTAAGCGATAAACAGTGTTGACGATTACGAGGCTCACTAGTGAAAATGATGATGATTTGGCCTTCGGCAGTGGAGCGTTATTTTGGATCGAATCAGGAAATACCAGAGGAGTGAATGCATGCCGGAAAGAAACCGTGGGTGATGGGCTGTCTGAATCACAACCGAGGGAAAGTGAAGAATTCCTGACTTGGGATAATCTGCACTCCTCAGCTGTCTGTGAGCAGTGATTCAGTTTGACACCTTAATCTGTGGAAATCACAGAGGGCTCCTCTGTGGAGCCAACTGTATTTACTATAGATTACATCTTCCATTGGTGTGCATTAGTCCGGTGACAGCTTTGCAGACGGTGGGGAAAACGGCCATCACGCGCCATCGAGTGACTCGCCGTGATTTTTGCCACTCGCCCAAATGACCCGTAATGGATGGATGTCCTCGCAGGACTCCGCCCAACCATTTGTCTGGCAATCTCCCTGTCGGTTACAAGCTCAGCGCTGATTCACTCCTCGCCCCAAAGCCACGGAGCCACGCTGGGTCAGTTACATGCACGCCATCATCGCCCCATGAAGCCGAAACACGTGGAGGGGACTGACTTTGATTTACATGATAATCGATTCAGTCTAATAATCTAAAGTTTTATCTGAGTGTAGACATACGGAGCAACTCGCCTTCACCTGGATCACAGCGTCCAGCCTGGTTGTTATTTTCCTGCCTAATTTAATAATATAGGTCAGGGTGAAGGCATCTTCGCGTCTTTAAGCACGTCCGTCACAACACACATGCCGCTCATTCTGCATTCTACACACTGTCCCGTGTCTGCTCAGTGACAGTGGAGATGACATCGCCTCCAAAGGACCGATCAGCAGAGGGATGAGAAGAAAGAGAGAAGGTGGGGGGAGGGACATGTTCCTTCTTTTAATCAAGGGCTGGCACTCTCTCTCTCTCTCGCTCTCTCTCGCTCTCTCTCTCTCCCTCTCTCTCTGTGTAGGTGTCCCTCGCTCAGTTTCTCTCTCCCTCTCTCTCTTGTGTGTCCCTCTTTCTCTCCCTCCCTCTCTCGGTGTAGGTGTCCCTCGCTCTCAGTCTCTTTCTCTCCCTCCCTCTTTCTCTCCCTCTCTCTCTTGTGTGTCCCTCTCTCGCTCTCCCTCCCTCTAGCTCTCCCTCCCTCTCTTCGAGTAGGTGTCCCTCGCTGTCTTTCTCTCTCTGTGTAGGTGTCCCGCGCTCTCAGTCTCTCTACCTCCCTCTCTCTCTCTCTCTCCCTCCCTCTCCCTCTCTCTCGCGCTCGCTCGCTCTCTCTCCCTCTCCCTCTCTCTCGCGCTCGCTCGCTCTCTCTCTCTGCCTCTCCCTCCCTCTCTCTGTGTAGGTGTCCCTCGCTCTCAGTCTCTCTCCCTCCCTCCCTCCCTCCCTCCCTCCCTCTCTGGCTCACAGTTGTTCTTGCGTGCTGTGATATTCAGTATGTATCCGAGTGCCTCTGTGCTGGAGCTGCTCTATACTCTAATGACCTTGTAGATCTGCCAGCTCTGATCTGCAGAGGCTTCTTCTTTTTCTTCTTCTTCTTCTCCTTTTGTTTTTTTTTACCCCAGAACCGCCGAGAGCCAAAGAAGAAAAGTCAGCCGGAGAAAGAGAGAGAATAATAGGAGGGAGAGATAAAAGAGTGGGAGGAGCGAGGAACTGAGACTGCGAACGTGAGGCAGAGGTGTCGGTGAAGTGTGTGTGAAGAAGAGCGAGGGCACGTCAGACAACAGAGGAACTACACACACACACACAGAGGCGGTGTCTTTGGCGGTGTCAGATTTGTAAATCATGACTTCACAAATATCAGATTAGATCATAAATTCCGTCTGAAAGTGTGATCAGATTCATGAAAGCAGACAAATACACCACATCATCGTCTGCATACGCCTTTAGACCTCACACACACACACAGTGGAAAAGAGGGAATACTAAAGTGACTAAGAGTCTTTCTTTAACTTCATTGTAGAATTTTCATTTGTAGCATACTAGTATAAATGTATCCTGTATATATTGTGTGTGTGTGAGTGTGTGTGTGTGTGTTGATGCCTGTGTGTGTTAGTGTGTCAGACAGGCGCAGACGGCGTGGGTAACACGGGGAGTTTAATCATTTCCGGAGGGCAGCACTCGTGTAAACATCACAAGTCCTGTCATTATACAGAGGAAGTGTATGGGCGTTCATACGTGTAAGTGTGTGTGCTTCAGATTGTGCCTGTATGCCTGTGTGTGTGCGTGATTGCGCGTGCCTTCATTCATCCATAACTGTGAATTGCGTATATGTAGTTGCGGCGTTACCAGTAGGAGTCAGACGACAGGGACTGTCAGCGTAGAGAGACAGAGACGGCAGACTGTGAGGAGAGGGAATGTGTGTCAGCCTCTGTGTGTGTGTGTGTGTGTTAGTGTGCATGTGTGTGTGTGCAACTCTGCGTAACGTTAAACACAAATGTTCTCCATTCTTTTGTCTGCTCCTTTCCACATAAAACCATCCTCCCTCACACAACAACACAGTAGCAGTTCAGCACAGTGTCCATCTGCATGTGAACACACACACACACACACACACACACAAAGCAGCAGGGACAGGAACGAATGCATCACACTTACATCCAGATGGTGAATAAAAAATGTGAAAGCGTTACGGCAGAACAAAGCAAAGTACATACACAGGGACAAGTCCAAACACACACAAAGTCACCACACACACACTCTCTCACACACACACACACACACACTCTGTAAACAGCAAAGACTTACTGTATCTCTGCAAGGACTCATCTGACTGCTGCTGAGGGGAGAACGGAAAGTGAAAACCTCATGCTTTGCTTCGCGGCACTCCTCTCTCTTTCACTCCCTCACGTCCCTGCCCCTTCCTCCTCCTCCTCCTCCTCCTCCCTCCCTCCCTCCCTGTCCTTCACTCCCTCCCTCGCTCGCTCACTTGTTCTCCCTCCTCTTCCCTCTTGGCAGAGCCCCTACTGTATTCGGATACACCGGGCTCCATATAAGGCAGCGCAGCTAAACGTGTCACACATAATTTATCCACAGCAGACTGAGAGTTCACCTTTCGCAGCGCACGCTTGGACCGTACGCCGCCAGGGAGGAGGAGGAGAAAGAGGGAGGAAGCAGGGAGATTGACACGGGGGTAACTCCACTCAGACAAACTTCTGCCGTCAACAGCCACGCTCCTACAATTTCACACCGAGTCATAGTGTGTGTGTGTTAACAAATCCTGACAATCAGACCGTGAAAGCACTACCAGAGACCAGATGCAATTCACCTGTATTCTC